>NC_067483.1:28046975-28304475 GCF_947179515.1 Apodemus sylvaticus | reverse complement strand
ACTCTGGGAAGGCCATTTTGCATGCAAAATTCAGAATTCCGTCACGCCTTTCTCATAACACAGTGGCTGAAATAATTTTCTTACCCTGAAAACAGCATCCTTTTAGCTCCAAATAACCCATCTCTCTATTGCATTCTGGTCCTTCTCCACTTCCAGATTCATAAACACACTTTTCAGGGACTCTGTAGCAAAGTTGCTTCTTGCTAAAGTGAGAAAGATAAGAGATGAGAGGACCAAAGGAAAGGAAGGCAGGAACAAAGCAGCCTGTCACAGAGCCAAGCAGAAGCCTGCCTTCACCCTGCAGGTGAGGATTAACAGGCAGAATTTCAAAAGCAGCATATGGGTGAGTTGGATGTCTGTGACTCTACGCTTTTTCTGGAGGGTATCTTTGGAAATGACAAGCAGGCTCTATTGCCAGTAGAGGATGTGCTTGCCAAAACTGAAACAAAGTAAGAGTAAAATATTTCAGCACCTACCTCTTCCCATGGGGGAGAGATGCTTAGCATCTCCTCCTCCCAAAAACCTGTGATCCTTCCAGAAAACAAATGAGCAGAGATTTCCCCCATTCACCCCTGAGAACCTCCCAGGAAGCTTATCACACAGCTATCATGCCTGCACCTGCCTCTACCAGAGAGCTATTCTCTTCTACCTTAAAGGAGTGAGAGGAATAGCTCAATATGTAAAGAGATAGCTTCGTGAGTGTGAGGATGTGTTTGTTTCAAGCCAACCCAGATGGTCATGTGCACTCACAGCAATGGTGAGATAGGAGACAGATAAAATGGCACCTGAAGCCCCTATATGGTGACATTCTAGGATAAGGGACCTGTCTCAAACAACAGATGCAAGATTCCTAAGACACAATGCCAGAGGTTGGCCTCTGACCTCACAAGCAGGGACCCCATTTCACATGCACCTGCCACACATGTGCACGCATACCTCATACTGCCACACACTAAAGGACACTGCACCTGCCCGCATGTGTACACACACACACACACACACACACACACACACACACACACTGGACACACCTGAACTCACATGCAGACTCACACATATAAACACATCTAAAAATAAATTGTTAAGTTATGTGTTGTTTTATGACAAATATAGTTCATGCACAAATCAATAGAAATGTAGCAAATGGGTAAATTATACCTTGAAACTGACCAAACTCTCCCATACCCTAATAAGAAGGAGCAGACAGCAACTTTTAATGCCATGCTTATAAGCTTGGCTTCCTGGTGTGTTGCCGAAATCTGTTATTATTTGGTCAAGTCAAATAGAAGTCTGACATTGGCCTTTCATTTATGTTCTATGTTCACAAAGAAACTGTGGGTGTTTAATGTATATGCCCATACATTTTTTTTTTAAAAAAAAAAGTTTCATATAGCCAAGGTTGGTTCCTATTCAACTTCACTGTATAGCTAAGGATGATCATGGGTTTCCCTCCCTACCTCCTAAGTGCTAGGGTATGAAGATAAGTACCACTAACCTCATCTATTTCCTTCATAACTCTGTGTACCTATCAGCTATTTTTGGAGCTCTACCCTATGATCCTTATTCCTAGCTGGAACCTGCTATAACCCATAATACTTTTTGTGCAGGCTATTGTAGAATGTAACTGAAGTCAAGTCTCCATTCTAATCATTACTTTATTAAGAGCAAGAAAAGACAATGAGATACTTAGATAAAATGATCGTATTTCTTCAATTGAAAAAAAGGAATTTATACACCCACACTAAAGATTCTCATTCAGTGTGGAGGTGTTACACTCTAATCACAGTTATCAGAGGCAGAGGCAGGAAGATCTAGTTTGAGGCCAGCCTGGTCTGCATCAGCCCTCACAAACTATCTTTTAGAGTTGGATCTAGAACAAGCACTAAACTAGCACAGAAAATTTTCAATGGTTTTCATAGCATATGCTAATTGTACTTAGTATGGGCTGCGTCATTACCTTGCTGTTTGTGTATACCCACTTCTGCTGGTCCCCTTTCCCCAACAATCCACCTACTACACTTACCTGGGGTTTTATAGGGGGAGGGGTGGTGAAGGTGACCCAGTGTCTTCCTTCCAACCTTGACCTTTCCTGCTGAGTCCTCACCACAAATTGCTCAGGGCATTTGAGGCAGCTTGGATTTGGGAACTGCTCTGAGTTTCTTTTGAGTAGTCAAAAAGAGAGGTTTAAATTATTACTATGAATTTGCAAGGAGAGATAGGTGGATAAACAAAATTTGGCAGACTGGGGAGGGTTTAGGAAGGTCTACCCTTGCCTTAGGATCTTCAAACAACTAATGGCTGTTGGGAGAAGGGGAGGCATTCTCTCAATAGTTTAGCCTCTGGTAAGATGTGCGTGCAACTGTCAATGCCTTTACACCATGCCCCTGTAAGCAGCAATAATGAAGCACATGGGGTCATTAAAAAAAAAAGACATGGAAGTATAAGGGAAACTAATTAGAAAAGAGATCTGCAGAAGTGAAGAAGGGTAAAAGAAGTTCACAGGAGGTGAAAAGATCATAATATGCTATATACATGAATGTAAATGTCATAATTAAATTTATCCTTATGTAGAATTAATGCATGCTAATAATAAGCTTTAAAATAATAAAAAAAAATGGCTTGCAGTATTGAGAAGTAGATCTACATTCAATTCCAAAAGACATTCCCCAGTCGTTTCACTTGGAAATAAAATTACGCTTAATCCTGAAATCGAAAAACAAAAATAAAATTAACCCAGCTTGCCTTTGCAAGGCTATCTGGGAGTAGGCTATCTTGTTGGTCTCCAAAGCAAACAAAGATCTGTTTAAACCATGGGAACCACAAGAGAGGAAATCATTAATGACAACAGTTACTTACTTCTGAACTGTTCATATCTCAGTTTGAGGTGCATCTGGAAGGCATCGCCAAAATGTATAGGTAATTAATGAGAAAATAAGAAAGGGGAAATGGTTTCTATTAGTCAAATGTTCAAGGCACACCTCACACGTGTTGTTCTATGAGTAAAATAATAAATGATATTTTTATCTTTCAAGTGCATTGAAAAATGTACTTTCCCACAGTGGGAAATCAACTAATTAGCTTGATTGTCCTCTAGTCAATCAAAAAAGGAGTGGAAAACAAACACAAATGGCTATGAGAATCCAGAAGAGGGGAAGGTGGCTCACATAGGGGATGTGCACCTCACTCCAGGGTCCTGATGCATACCTGAAGGATAGCGAGATGGTCTCTGGTTCTGCTCACTAGTGCAGAGCACCAGTGACCTAATCAACTTTTCAAAGCTCACACTAGTCAATATGGTTGCTTCTGTGTCTACACAGAACTCTGTGCAAAGTTACTCAAATCATAAAAGAAAGGTACCATAAATAGGAAAGTCCTCTAAAATAGAGAAAAGAAGCACCAGTGAGTCCCTTTCACACTATTAATTAGCTGAGTGCACTAGGAAAATTCCTCCTGATTTTCTAAGATAAGAAATAAAGAGATTGTACTGAACAACCATTAGGTCTTGAGACATCTCCCACCTGACCTCGGTCTTGACAAAGAGTCCCACTATTTAGCCCAGGCTGGCCTGGAGTTCTCTATGTAGACCAGACTAATCTCATATTCACAATGATCACCTGCCTCCGGCCTCTTAGGTGCCAGATTAAAGAAATATGCTATCATGCTTGGGCTTAGATGCCATGCTCTCGAGGTTAAGAGGGACTCCACAATGTAGGTAAGAAGGAAAGGATGGCAGATGGATACAGCCCACAGAAAGACCAGAGGACCAATGTGCTTAACACATAGAATATGCTGGTCCCCTTTGGAAGTTTTCAGGAAAACTCAGGATGAGCACATTGTCTTCCACAGAAACTAGAAATATCTCTGAGTACCCTCAGAATATATTTACCCTCAGAAAAATCTACTTATAATTGGAAATAATGGACTTGGCTCCATTACTATACTTTAGAGCTTTGCTATAGATGTAGCATCGCACAGTTATGCAAGCCAAAGCCTAGACTCTGATATCTCTTCTTGTCCTAACCATTGCCAGGAAATAAATATTAAATTATAGTCCTCCCAGCCTAGATTTCAGTTCTTTGGTGTCTCATGTATTTTATGATCAGCATTTTCATTAAGTGTTCTCAAATAATTTCATTATCTCTCTCTCTCACCTTCCAGAAGCTTCTCATCACCTTCTTTTACCAAACTCATTTCCATATCTGTGCCCTGGACTCTGAAATTGGAACCAAATGTGTTTCATTTGTTTCTTACTAAAATGCATGCATTTCCCCGTGGCTTTTGTCACCTCTTAATGGGGGCTTATCTCTTTCCTTCATCACCTTCCTCTTCCTACATGCACCTTGCTCCACTTTAATTTGTCTCCCACGGAGCTCACTGATTAGCTGATGAGGCTCTGGGTTCCACTGCTGGGTATAACTTATTCACTCCACAGCTGCCTGGCAGGGAATTACTCTCGATCAGAGCAGTTGTGCACTCAACGAGCCACAGACAGTAGAAGACTCTGGCAGGCAGTCAACAGCTCATGCCTGCTGTCAAATTAATGTGGCTTGAACAAGTGCTGAAAGCCAAGTATTGCCTCTCCTGGTGGCGGTGTTCCGGATATGGGTGTAATACACTGTATCCTGGTCTTTTTTAATTTTACCTGAAGGACATTTGCAAAGCTCACCAGAGAATTTCTTAGCACTGGTTAAGTTCTCCAGTCGTTTCTCAACTTTACAGGTAATACTCAAAAGACTGTTTTCTATTATTAATCTTTTTATTTTGTAATAAATCAATTATTTATTCACATTATATCCTGATTGAAAGCCCTCCTCTTCTCCTCCCAGTACCACCCTTACAAATAGATTCCCCCATTTCTACCCTCCCCATTTCCTCTGAGAAGGGGAATCCCCCTTCGAATCACCCTGCCCTTTGACCAGCAGTCCCAGCATATTTCAGCAAGCACACTCTCTCCCACTGAGGCCCAACCACTTAGGGGAAGGGGATCCAATAGCAAGCAACAGGGACAGAGACAACCCCCTCTCTAATTGTTAGGGGATACACTTGAAGACCAAGCTGCACATCTGCTGCAAATGTGTAGGTGGCCTAGGTCCAGCCTATGTTTGCTCTTTGGTTGGTGGTTCAGTCTCTGTGAGACTCCATGGGCCTAGGTTAGTTGACTCTGTAGGTCTTCTTGTGGTGTCCTTGACCCCTCCAGCTCCCTCAATCCTTCTCCCCACTCTTCTACAGGACTCCTTAGCTCCTCCTGAAATTTGCCTGTGGGTCTCTTATCTGTCTCCATCAGCTGCTAGATGAAGCCCATAGACTCCTGGGAGACTCCCCCATCCCAGGTCTCTAGCTAGTCCCAGAGATGTCCCCCATGGATTTCTGTTCTCAGTCTTAGTTCTCTCCTGCCCCCCAAATCTTATTGGCATCCCTATCCCCCTCCTCACCCTTTTCCCACCCTCATTTCCTATCTCCAAATCCTCCCAGATCTCCCCACATTCGGGTCACAACTTAATACTCCACCTCCTTTCCTTCTCAATTTTGTAATCCTCTATCTATTGCTGTTGCCTGTATATACATAGGTAGGTATGAGAGCATTCACAGGAACATTGTCAACTTACCAAGGACAACATATCCAATGGAAACTCAGTCTCCCTCTACAAGCAGCTTTAAATTCTTCTTACTCCTCAGCTATGAGCAGGGGCTCTGATCTCCGCACTCCATGTAGGCATGTTCACTGGCTTGACCTTGTACGGTTAACCACAGTTGCTGTGAGGTCACAAGTGCAGCTGTCCTGCCACATCCAGCAGACACTGCTTCATCCTAATTCTCCCTGACCTCCAGCTCTTACCATCTTTCCTCTGCCTCTTCCTACATAGTCCCTGACTGGAATTAATGGGAGCCTGCATGACATAGATCTCCCGTATATGACCACATACTACACAGGCATTTTCTTTGGACTTTGACCAGTTGGAAGTAAGTTGACATAAAGTGAAAGGCTTCATCTGGCCAGTCAGCCTAACAACAAATGGGAGTTTTAGGTCAGTGGGAGATCTTAGCTCATAGAGAGAGAGAGAGAGAGAGGGAGAGGGAGAGGGAGAGAGAGAGGAAGAAAGAGGGGGAGAGAGAGAGAGAGAGACAGAGGGAGAGAGAGACTACTCCTGAGTAATGATTCCATACATTCTACATACAACACAGACACACAGACACACACACACACACACACACACACACACACATACACACACACTGAGGAGCTAGCCTGGGTGTTCTTGCTTCTGGTACTAATTCACACTCAGTGCCCTCCTCCTCTCAACATTATTATATTTACATTTTTCAAAATTTATAACATTTCTATTTTCCTATGAGACTATAATTTAATCTCCTATTCAATGCATTTAGGGTATGGCTAAAGCTCATAAATAAAGCAAATAAATCAACACTTCCATTATTATTACTTTGCAATTTTATGTCATAACCGTTTATTGGTTTAAGGAGATTTTTCTAAGTGTGTATCCAGAGTGTATCATATTTCTTTTCTCATTTCTTTTACTTCCTCTGGGACATAGTTAACCACCACTGTTCTAGTATCTAATGTCATTCTTTCACAATATTAGTTTTTCCTTTTTTTTTCCTGAAGCAAGAGCTAAAGTATATGCTTTCAAACAGGATATGGAGGAGAAAAATTGTCTGCATTCTTATGTATATCCAAATGTCTTGAGTATTTGCTTTTAATCTCATTTGAGAGTTTTCTAGCAATAAAATTCTGGGTGCTAATGTTTTCTTAGACTTCAAAGTGTTGGGATACTGCATTCTGATATTCAATGTATTATCAACTAGATTCTTAATCCTTTGCCATTTTGTTTTATCTTTATACTTTGATTTTTGAAATTCAAAGTAGCCAAAGTTTATATAATTTCTTGATTAGAATTGAAATCAAGTTAGATTCATTTTCTCTTTGCACAAATCTATTTTTTTTTAAATTATCATCAGTAAATAGGCTGTAGGCCAGGACTATGGTGTCATGGGCATATTTTGTTCTTCAATAGCATTTTATCATTGCTGGCCTAAACTTGAGGCAATTTTCATATTTGGAGAGACTTCAAAGTGACAATTTTCTAAATGGCCCATTTATTCTGTGCAAGATTGTATGAAAAGATCTTTTACTTCTCCCTTTATCTCACATATATGTTT
The DNA here is from genome assembly GCF_947179515.1 of Apodemus sylvaticus. Classification (NCBI taxonomy): domain Eukaryota; kingdom Metazoa; phylum Chordata; class Mammalia; order Rodentia; family Muridae; genus Apodemus; species Apodemus sylvaticus. The sequence continues at coordinate 28,297,296 of NC_067483.1, read as the reverse complement.
GTATACATCCATATGCTGTTGTATATAAATACATGGAATAAGCACATACATTTAGATTCTGATTATCAATACGGTTCAAAAAGTTATTTTATTCAATGTAATTATTTTCATTCACTATGGCAATGTAACTTCCAATTTTAGCAAAGAGGAATTCATATTTGGTTAAGCCTTCTGCAGATAGCAATGATAAACACGACAAAATAAGCTAGCACTCTCATAGTCAGAAACTTTAGGGCATCTGGTCTCCTAAAAGCAAGAATACCAGAGGGACCCACATTTCCCCTCATGCCTTCCTCTCTAGCAGGAAATGGGAATCCAGAGAGCCACAATCTGTGTCTTAGATTATAGGAAGGAAGTTTAAAGAAAGACATCTCAAAGACCCCTTCTTCCTCTCTGTCTATGTACAAACTCCCCTTGAATCCTTGGACGTGTTGGGAATGACCGGAGAAACCAAGAAGAAGCTAGAAGAAAGCCAGGGGCAGCGTGGAGATTTTGGCAGATGGGTCCTATATCAGAAAGACATATAAAAGCCTCATGTTTACTCAGTCTCTGTATGTATATCCCAGTATAGAATTCAACATATGCAAATGTTAATGGATATTATATATTTAAGGAATAATCCAAACTAGAGAGTGTGGTGGTTAACTTTGTCACTTGGCACAACCTAGGAAGAAAAGAGACTCTCCCCTAGGGATTCTACAAGCCATAGCAGCCTGTCCTGTGGCTATGTTTATGAGTGATTATCTTGATTTTATTTTAATTATGTAGGAAGACTCACCCTACGTGTGGGTTGCACCTTCTGATAGTAGAAGATGAAAAGCTTCTTTCTTCTTCTTCTTCTTCTTCTTCTTCTTCTTCTTCTTCTTCTTCTTCTTCTTCTTCTTCTTCTTCTTCTTCTTCTTCTTTCTCCTCCTCTCCTCCTCCCCCTCCTCCTCCTCCTCCCCCTCCTCCTCCTTCTCCTCCTTCTTTGGTTCCCTGGCCTTCATTTACTCTTGCTGGCACTAAAAGAACTAGCTTCTGTGCTCTTCCAATGTGGCCTGAAGACCAGTAGCAACTCTTCAGGAATCCTCTCAGCATTAGGTTGGGACTGTTGAGGCAGCCAGCATGGTGGGTTGACCAACTATCAAGTTTTCATCCTTTACAGTGTGTGACTGGGCTTGTTTGACTACTCCAATTGCATGTTAGTCAGTCTAACACAATCTCTCTTAATAAGGATTCATTCTCTCAGTTCTGTCCTTCTAGAGCCCAGACTAATATACACACTGACTATGAATTAAAAGGGGATAAAATGTAAAAAGTCTCAAAAGATGTCTGAGAAAAACATAGGATACACTAACTACAAAAGAATTACAATAAGAATTTTTTTAAATTTTTTTAATTTATTGATATATTTATTTACATTTCAAATGATTTCCCCTTACTGGACCTCCACTCCCCGAAAGTCCCACCAGTCCCCTTCCCTCCCCCTGTTTTCCCACCCAACCCGAATTGTTAAATTCTCATTGAGAACAAGGGTGTCAAGTTTCCATGTTTTGAAATCACCAATGATGAAAGAGAACAATTTCTGCCAAACTGGAATTTTCATTTATATGTGTATTTCAAATAAATGAGCACTAATCAGCTTGCTGCTATAACACCATAATAAAGTTACTAAGGACTTCGTTTATGCAGATAGCAGGAAATGGTACCAGGCAGGTAGATGTAACAAAGAAATTTAAAACCCATGGGTAAGTATACAGCACAGATCACATTTGTTTCCATTTCTATTTGGTTTTGCTTTTCTGAGACAGGGATCTCATGATGTATTCCTGGATGGCCTTGAACTCATTCTGTAGATCAGGCTGGCCTCGAAATTCCTTCACTCCTTTGCCTCTGCCTCCCAAGGGCTGACACTGTGGTCAGCACAATTTCCAGCTGTATTTACTGTATTTACCTTTTTAATTTTCTAAAACTAAACTGACTCCACAGACAAAGCATTAGTGACATCAACCATCCAACCATAGCTGGATGAAGCCATGAATTTAATCAAGGTTACCTACAGGAGAATGACTGACCCCAGAGTACCTGTGTCATCAAAAGCCACACCCCATTATGGGCGAGACCTGTAAAGAGAGAGCAGATGGAGCCCTCATTCAGCCAAGCTCCCTCCCTCAGTGCACTGAAGGTCTTTTGAGACCACAATCAGCTGAGAAAGAGTTGTACACAGCTGGGCTGGATATGTAAGAAGCTTTAATGGTGGGCCCACTGCACCTTCCATTAGTGAATTTTAACAGCCCATGATTAGATGATCAGATAAACTCCTATTTCAAGATGGCGTTCATGTTACGCTTGGAGCAGCCTTCCACAGCTACTCAAGGCAGCAAAACTGACAAAGATGCATTGGGGTCAGAATGTTTGTACAAGCAAATTAAGAGGAGTACAATTCAGCAAAGAGAAGAGAACATGGAAATCAAGAAGCTGCATCTGTCCCCAGCAGGCTCTCATAGCCATTGCAAAGCGTTGAGCTCCATGGAGACAGCGCAAGAGCACAGGAGAACCAGACCAATACTGGGCAACTCTGTGCCCAGGGAAAAATCAACTAAACTCTGGCAAAGGAGATCTTAAGAATGGGAGTGGCAAAATGTCCTCATGTGCATGCTCTGTGCTAACTTGCTGGGAGAAGCATGGGAAGAAGTACTTGGACGCTTCTGTCAAGTTTTCAGAGTTCAGTGCTCAGGAAAGCTAAAGGAAACCCAGTTACCGAGAAAAGAAAGAAAGAAGATGAAAGGGGGATGAAAAGGATGAGGAAGAGGAAGATGACAAATAAATTGGGTCTGATGGAGTTGTTTGGTTTTTCCTTCTCTGTAAAACATTTAACCTCCCTGTACAATTCCCTGTACAACCTCCCAATTCCTTTTAAGGAAAAAAAAAAACCCTGAAATGTAAGTCTGTGAAATGTTTAGTTTTAAACCGTGCAGTGCCTATTTTTGTATAGTTAACACACTGCCAAATTTGTCTTTAGATAGCCCATCCTGTGAGTACTTTTTGTATCTACCAACCTTGCCTGGTACAACCTGGGGGTTATAAATTGTCATAAAATATACAGCAGATTCTTGGTGCACAGCAAAACATTTATCTGAGGACAGGTGGGTGGTTTGTTTTGTTTTGTTTATTTTCAGTTTTTTCTGATGCCGCTTATATGAAAATATGAAAATAATTGTTCTGTTAACTAAGTAGGACTCTTGTTGCAAAAATGCAACCATTTTGTTGAATACATAGATACAAAAATATTTCTGAATGTTTCTAAGTAAATACAATTAAAAAAAAGAAACACAAGTTGAATTGTCTGTTGTTTTGCATTATTAGGAGAAATATTCTTAATTTTTCAATTACAGCCTAAAATAGAATGACTTTATTTTCTTCCTTGTGTTTGTTCGTTGAGTTTTGATGACAATATTCTACTTTCCTTGTGGAAGAATCTGTTTAGTAGTGAGATTACCAAGTCTGAAATTTTACCAAAATTCAGTAAGATCTCCTTGGTCTGTGTCAAGTAGATTTGTTTGGTTGATTATTTGTTTGTTTGCAGTCATGGATCAAACCAAGAATCCCCTATGCCCACCCGATAGGCAAACTCTCCCAAAGTTCCATCAGCAGTGACCATAGCCATGTTGAAGAAAAGTCTGTATAGCTTAGTTAATAACATCCTTTCAGTGAAAATTTGTATATTTGAGACTTCAGCCTATCCTGGAGTCATTTTTGGTATTGTGTATTCATGTAGAGAAATATTTTTTCACTCAGATTTTCTAATGAATTTATACAGAATTATATAAAATGTATTATTAGCAGTACTCATAATGATATTAGCATTTGTATTAAATTATTATTGTTGCTTCCAGTGATCTTTGAGCATGCCTTTGATCCCAGCACCCAGAAGAGGCCAGCCATACTTGTGTTTAATTTCCTCTTCTTTAAATATTTTGCTCTCTGTTCATATGCTGTCCTTGCTTCAACATTAGTTGGTGATTTCTCTAATTTGTTTAAAGATTTTTTTCAAAGAGGAGGTGTTTTCATTCATTGTTCATGTTACTCTATATTATTAATTCTGTGTGTTTGGGTATAATTTGCTTCTCTTTTATATGCTTTTGGAGTTGAATTGAATTCATCTCTTGTTACACAGTTATATGAGGGTTAGAGGTCATTGATAAGTACAAAAGACTGGTTCTCTGAACACTGATTTAAGTACATCCTACAAATTTTAGCACATCCAGAGTTTATATATATATAAATTTTCTTCATTGCTCAAGAAATAAATGATGGCTTTGAGGGAAATTTCAGCCACAAAAGTGATCATTACACAAGCCTAAAGACCTGAGTTCAATTCCCAGAAAGCACTTTAAAAGCAAGATGTGCTAACATACATTTGTTTTGTTTTACAAGATGTATCTTATTTTATTGAGAGAGGGTCTCATTGTATAGCAGTGACTGGTTTAGAACTGTGTAGGCCTGTTTGACCTCAGACTCACAGAGGTCCTCCTGCCTTTGACTCTCAAGTGCTGGGGTTAAAGGTGTGAGCCACAACATCTAGTTGAGATAGTTAATTTCATCTTTAATTATGAATATTGGCAGGAGAATGTGCATGTTGAGTGTAGGTTCTCATGAAAGCCAAAGAAATTAGTTACAGTAGTTATGAACCACCACCCATCAGGGTTGGGAAATATGCTTGGGTCTTCTGCAAGAGCAGTGTGTGCCCTTAACTGCCAAGCCAGCTCTCGAGAGCCCAAGTGGCATGTGTGTGTGTGATCCTTCCACTGGGAAGGACAGGACAGGAGGATCCCTAATACTAGAGCTCAGCCAGCCTAGACTACTTAGCAGGTTTAGGTCAATGAGAAATGTTGCCTCAGAAACAATGGAAATAGCTTGTGAAGGATGAGGCTTGTCCTCTCTCTTGCCCCCCCCCTCTCTTCTCTCTCTCTCTCTCTCTCTCTCTCTCTCTCTCTCACACACACACACACACACACACACACAGAGAGAGAGAGAGAGAGAGAGAGAGAGAGAGAGAGAGAGAGAGAGAGGCACATAGACACACACAGATACATGGAGATACAAAAATATATATAAAGAGAAAGCATAGAAGGCTGGTTTGGTAGAAGGGCTGCTTTATTTCTTCTTCTAAAAAAAGCTGTTCTTTGCTAAGGGACCATGTGTATTTTCAAAGAAAAGGTGTTTTCCATTACAGAACATAGATTTCTTTTTTTATAGTCATTGGCATGCTGGTAAACTGGCCTTTATGGAAAAAGAAATAAAATTTTCCTCATAGCATTTGCCAATTCCTGTGTTATAAATGTTACCACCACAGCCAGCTTCAAGCTTATTGATGTGATTTGCTGACCATGAGAGTGGGAAGAATCAGAATCAGTTCTGACTCACCACATATGAGCCAGGTGTGGGCTCATCCTTCACACTGACTGTCACATTAATGAGGGAAGTCTTGAATAGTTGGAGGTGAGAAGCCCCTTCCTAAATGTGGGAGACACCCTGTGGGCTGAGGCCTTGGATTCACGAAAAGGAGACAGTGAGCTGAGCCCCAGCATCCGTCTCAGCTTCCTGACTGTCTCACACTCCTGCTGCTGTGCCTTCCCAACCATGATGGACTGTTGCTTCAAACCATGAAGTAAAACAAAACCTTCCTCCCTTAGGGTGCCACTGTTCTATATTTTGTCATGGCAACAGGAAAAGTAACTATGGCTATTTATCAGCCTTGAAAGGCTCCCAAATCCCTACTTTACTGCTTTACTTGACCTGTCTTGAATTTGGAATGGTTTCAGAAAACTTCTGTTTCTAGCAGTGCCAATGCATGTAGGAACTGGAGCTTCTGCATTAAGAGGTAAACCCTACAGTAATGACCATCAATATTGCTATGCCATGCTTCTTAGTCATATGAGTCTGTTCTTCCCCACAGTCGGGTCTGCTTTTTTCCTCCTCAGGACTGCAGTTCCTCCTTGTTGTTTCCACTCATCTAACACTGGTCTGCCTGTGCCTTTGTTGCTGCTCATATCTGAATTGTTGGACTACAGATAAGTTTTTATGTATAGCACCAAGATAGTTACACAGCTGCTTATTTTATTCCAAGGATGCTGGAAGTCAGCAGGAAGAAAATGGAAACCTTGCAAGATCCAGAGACCTCTGGCAACAGCTTTGTAAGAGAAAGAAAATATCCCTGCAGTTGCTCCCAACCCTGGATGGCGTTGTCCCACCTCTTCAAGAATAATGGTAAACATTGTCAGCACAGATTCAAATAATCCTGGCTCTTAGACAGTGCTATAACTCTTGAGGGATTGCAGCCCAACTGGATAGGCAACCTGAAGTCTCGCATTGGTTTTCTAGCTTTGAGAAAGGAATCCATGTAATGTCTTCAGGTGAAGAAACCACAGCATAAAGGAGCATATCACCTGAATTTGTACTGTTTTAGGGCTATCTCTGGAACTCCATGATAATTCTACTGTTCTTTCTCACCAGGTCACTGCCAAAAAAATTTAAATGTGGCTGATTGGGGTGCCTGACTTAAATGCACTGAGTATTTAATGCATCCTATAATGAGCAAATATAAATATCTTAGTCTTCTGCTTCTTTGACAGAGTATGACTAAAAACAAGAATTTACACTGAGATTGAAGAAATGGTTCTGGCCACTGATACTGCCCATCCCTCTCACAGGTACCTGTCAGTTGCAGAACATAATAGAACCTCACAGTTCTAACGTCATCCCATCCACAGGGTATTTCTGGGGTGGGAGATGAGCAGGACAGCTCTAGCTGTTTCTTCACCCCTTTCATGCATACAAAGAAGAACTATCCAGAGTCTATCATATTCCATTATTCCTTGATCCCATTGGCATTTCATCAGGAGGAGACCAGGATAAAGAGTCGTAACTATTACCCCATCCTCATCCCTAGCACACACAGCTAATGAACACACTAGGAAAATGTCCAGATTTGACCATGGCATGCTTGATCCCTTATGAAAACTCTGGTTGACCACATCAGAAGGAGAAAAGTACCATTCCACCCCACCCTTCAGGTTAATAGTGCGGCTATAAATTCCATATTGGATGGCCAGGCCTATAGTAGCATCAAAAAGGACTACCCTGATTACTAATGTCTCTGAGCTTACAGAGTTTCTGCATTTTTTACCCTACCAATATGGGTGGTCATCTGCTGTTGATAGGACTCGTTGTGAGTGCCTCAGAAGGAATGTTGTGCCTCCTACCATCACATCTGTTCATGAAACACCTTGGCAAAAACCACTGTCTAATAAAAAGATAATGGCTTCAAGGTTCTCTTCAGTACTGAAACAGCCAGTACCAGAGACTCATACAAATAAGAGCTAATAACTGCCATCCCCAAAGACACCCTTTCAACCAGTGGAGGCAAAGACTCTCAAATATAAGTATACACACGGTATTCCATGTTCATATGCTTGCAGTATATGCCACTAGTCCCTAAAATACTAGAATATTCCTATTCTTGCATAACCAACAGAAATGGCATGTGTCTCAGTCTCCAACACATTAGCAACCTACCCAAACTCACTAGCCACAGCCAAAGAAGCTACTGGCAGAAATAAACCATGGCAGCCAGGTATAAATAGAGCCAATATTAAATTATAAATCAATACTCTAAGATGCATATTTAGGAGAAAATCATAGAAGTTAATAAACATGGTAGGTATCTATTTCGCCAGATTTATAAAGCCTAGTGTAGACATGAGGTGATGTGAAACTTCCACAAGGTCTCAACTTTCCCCTTGCAGATTCTAAAGAAACCTACAGGGATGGAATGCCTGAAGACAAACTCAAACAAGATGGTGGACTAATCTGCTGGTGGGGTTGCAAATTGGTACAACCACTCTGGAAATCAGTCTGGCGGTTCCTCCGAAAACTGGGCACCTCACTTCCAGAAGATCCTGCTATACCACTCCTGGGCATATACCCAGAGGATTCCCCACCATGTAATAAGGATACATGCTCTACTATGTTCATAGCAGCCCTATTTATAATTGCCAGATGCTGGAAAGAACCCAGGTATCCCTCAACAGAAGAGTGGATACAAAAAATGTGGTATATCTACACAATGGAGTACTATTCAGCCATTAGAAACAATGAATTCATGAAATTCTTAGGCAAATGGATGGAGCTAGAGAACATCATACTAAGTGAGGTAACCCAGACTCAAAAGGTGAATCATGGTATGCACTCACTAATAAGTGGTTATTAACCTAGAAAACTGGAATACCCAAAACATAATCCACACATCAAATGAGATACAAGAAGAAAGCAGGAGTGGTCCCTGGTTCTGGAAAGACTCAGTGAAACAGTATTTGGCAAAACCAGAACGGGGAACTGGGAAGGGGTGGGAGGGAGGACAGGGGAAGAGAAGGGGGCTTACGGGACTTTCGGGGAGTGGGGGGGGGGCTAGAAAAGGGGAAATCATTTGAAATGTAAATAAATTATATCAAATAAAAAAAAAAGACAAAAAAAAAAGTGCTTTCAATTACTTCTTCCTTTTCTTCCTCTTCTTCCTCCCCCTCTTTCTTCTCCTTATTTGTGTTTGTCTTATTTCTATACCTTAAAAAAGTCTGTGATTACATAGAAAGTATGGGTTTATAGCTTACAAAAAGGCAGAAGTCAGGTCACTGTCGAAAAAAAAAAAAAAAAAAAAAAAAGATGGTGGACTAATGATGCTCACCAGCATCTAGCGTCCCTTAGTGGGAGAGAACTGGAGCAGCTGGGGAGAAATTACTCTTTGATGTATGTCACTCTGTAAAGGCACTGGGGTTTTAGTGTTAGACAAGTAAGTTGGAAAAAGAAGAGGAAGGGGAGGGGGAAAGCAAGGAGGAGGTAGAGGAGAAGGGAAAATGGAGAAGAGGAGGAGGAATAGAAAGGAGGAAAAAGAGGAGGAGGGTGCTGATTTGGAAAGAGGGGGAGAGGAAAGACCACTTCAAGCCATAGAGCACATACAGCAGAGGTAGGATCTGAGTTGAGGTTGGGAGGTGGAAGCTCAAGAGAACATACTCTAAACTTAGAGTTACAAAGAATCTGGAAAGAGAAGGAAGGAAGGAAGGAAGGAAGGAAGGAAGGAAGGAAGGAAGGAAGGAAGGAAGGAAGGAAGGAAGGAAGGAAGGAAGGAAGGAAGGGAGGAAGGAAGGAAGGAAGGAAAAGAGGGGGAAACAGAGAGAGAGAGAGAGAGAGAGAGAGAGAGAGAGAGAGAGAGAGTTCAGAATATCTAGAGAGCAGATGCAAAGAGGGAAATGATTCAGCAGGTGGAAGTCACTGAAGCAACCTAGCAGAAGGTGTGAACAGTGACACTCAGAAAACACCATCAACACTGGTCTCAGTACCAAGCATATTTACATGTCACCAGACAGGGGGCCTTGCCTTCTCTGAATGCGGGTGCCCTCCCTGTGTGCTGGCATTCTCACTACACACTGGCAGGATGGAAGGCAGCCTTTACCTCTCGACTCTCCTTTCCCATCCACCTTCATTCTCATTCTCTCTCTCTCTCTCTCTCTCTCTCTCTCTCTCCCTCTCTCCCTCTCTCCCTCCCTCCCTCTCATCTTTCTGTTTCTAAGATTTTCCATGTTTGTCTTGTGTTTGTTGCTCTGTAGTTGGATCTTCTCTATCTTACTTATATTTTCTTCTTCCGTTGTGTTTATTTACTCTCTCCTGCTTTCTCCTTTATTCCAGTGTCATTTCCTAGCATCACATTTCTCTTCTTTTTCCAGTTCCTGTCTTTTGTAGCTACTGCCTTCTTAGAGTGCTCCTTCCCTTGTGGTGTTATTGGAGCCATTAGCATTTGCAAGCTTACATTTCTTTATTGTAATAAATCAGAAAGAATATTCAGTAAACAATTGGCATTAATACCATTGATTGTTTCATTATGGGATGAGCAAATTGGTATCTTTATGTATCGGTATTTATTAAATATAACCGTGTATATTTGTAGTCAGCTATCAAAAGCACATTATTGAAGACCCAGCTCTATGCATGCCTTATGACCACCAACTAACCTTAAAGCACACCCCTTAAAATGTATCCCATCTCCTGGGCTCTATTTTCTGGCCCACAACTCCTCCTGCTTTCTCAGAGGTTATAATAGTATCAGAGACCCCAGAGGCAATGTTAGCAACCAAAAACCCAGAGATCATATACACAGCCCACAAAAACTCCAGCAGAAACACCATATTGGACCTAAAGACTTGCTAATTACCATAACCCCAGGCCACTCAGACCAAAAAACAGAAACCAAAGGAGAAAACATTCCAAAAGCATCCATCTAACAAAGATAAACTCAGACATCAGCCCCGAAATCTATAATAAGCCCCAAATGCAGAGGACTAGAAGACAGCTTAAAAATAGCAGCAGACAGGGCAATATGGCACCACTAGAGCCCAGCTATCCTACTACAACAAGCCCTGGGTATTCCAACATAGCTAAAGCACAATAAATGGCCTAAAAACATAACACCAAACAAAAATCTAATTACTGAATGACTCACACAATCATTTACAGTTTTAGAAGTTGTAAGGTTGAATTATCTGGAGACAAGGTATACAGATACATTGATAGATGGGCAAATTATAAAGTATATATGACTCCAATAGATAAAAAGCAGGCAAAGAAATCCTATTGTAAGAATGATATTGAAGGAGGAGAGGAAGGAAGAAGAGGGGAGGAAGAGGAAGAAAATGAGGAGATGGAGGAGAAGCAAAAAGAAGAGGAAGAAGGAAGAAAGGAGACAGAAAAGGGGGAGAAGGAGAAAGAAGGAAAAGAAGAAGAGAAAGAGGAGAGGAGGATGGAAGAGAAAGGAGAAAGAAACAGAGGGAAGGAATTGGGTGGAATAAGAGAGGGAAATACACATGGAAACTATTCTAGTAAAATATACTTTTCCCAGAGGAAACGGGATAAAATGCTAAGACTGGTAAAGCTAAGTAGGAGGAAAACTGAGTTTGTTTTATTTACATCCAGTTTCTTACATCATGCCTGTAATATTCCAAAATACCTTTATTGTTAAAGTTGAATACTGCTGTGCTCTGAAGGACTGATAAGCACTAATAAAGTTCAAGTGGGAAGATGTGGTCATTCAAGGAAGTCTTAGCCACATGATATGGGTACTGGAATACAAACTTCTTCTCTGGACAAGCAACAAGTACTTTTCACTCTTGAAACACCTTCCCAAACCCTTATTTTTTAGAACAAATATTCTAAATAATAAGAGATAATATCTTTTTTTATTCAATATAATTTTTTATTTACATTTCAAATGATTTCCCCTTTTCTAGCCCCCCACTCCCCGAAAGTCCCATAAGCCCCTTTCTCTTCCCCTGTCGTCCCACCCACCCCTTCCCACTTCCCCGTTCTGGTTTTGCCGAATACTGCTTCACTGAGAAGAGATAATATCTTACGGTAGTATTTATTTTCATTTATCTGGCATAAAAGGTTGAACATTTTCTTAACAAAAAAAGTTCAAGTGTAAATAGCATCTCTACAGATGGGCACATTGCAGGTTCCTGCTTGAGAAAGGGAGGGTTCTCTGTGTCACTGTATTTAGACAGTAATAATCACCAAATTAGCAAATGACATAAACTACAGAGATCTCCCTGGATTTGTTAGTCATTTCTCTTCTCAAACCTTAGGGGAAGTTGTTGGATCACCGCACCTGTCAGAGCAGGCAAACACTTCTGGGTGCCTATGGTCCCTATCCTATTGGAGATGTGTTAGTGTTTATCTTTTTCTCCAGCGGGCAATAATTGATCAATAGATACATCACTGGATGAAGACAAATGACTTCATTGCTTAAAAAGCAAATGGCTTACACCAAACAGTCCTTGCTGTTCTCTCTTCCCTCCTGTTCTTTCTGTTCCCAGAATTCATCTGTGTCATTGAATACTTAGTTACTGGTGGTTTGTAGATGATGAAGCATGTGTGCTTTGTCTCCCACTGTCTAATAGAAACAGCACAGACTAATCCATTCTGTGTCCACTGTGATCCATCATGGAGACACAGAGGTCACTGCTCTAAAATTTTCCCTATGTGGCTTCTTATTCATAGAAGATGAGCCTGCCAATGCAGTGTCAGACAGTACAAACCGGATCACTGGCATAGACAGTATGTAATATGTGTTAGTGTTCAAAGAATGTTCAAAAATACCAACTGAACAAAGGGAAGGAGACAGGAAGAATCAATGGTGGCTGAGATACAAGATTTCAAGACCAGTGGAGTGGGACTCTAATCAAAATGGTGAAAGTGTCATCAACTCCGACAGTTTTCTTACTAGTCCTGTTAAAATCTTTGATGAAATTACCCCCTGGTACTCTTTAAATTAATGCAATGTAGAAGCCTTCTGGGTAAATGCTGAAAAAAAAATTCAGCTCTGGACTGAGGAGAAAGAGGTTTGGTTACTAAAGCATTTGCCTTCAGATTGAAGGCCTGATTTTCATTCCCAGAACTGATGTAAGTAGCCAGATGTGGTAGCCTGTTCTTAGAATCTCAGCTTTGGGAAGGCAGATGCAAACAGAGACCAGGAGCTCAGTGGCCGTGAGCCTACACACTTGGCAAGAGTTCCAGGTCACTGAGAAACCTGGGTTTCACAAAATGTTGAGGACAAGCATATGTTTCACCTTAGCATGTCCCCTGACTTCCATACATATATGAGTGCATGCTCATGCTCACATACATGAGATACATACAACACACACTAACTGCATCTATGTTGGGTTAAGGGTCCTCCATCTTGGCACACACAGATAGGCATGGTGGGAATGGCTCTAGAGCTTCATCACCATCCCACTGGGATCCTATTCCTGGAGATTTTCAATCTCTTGAATGCTGAATCTCTAGGATGACTCAGAGGTAGTGTTTCAATGGTTTCTCCTATTGACTATAGACCATGTCACCAGATCATCTATTTTTTTTTGCATTCCATTAGATCATGTGTCATTTTATTACCCATAATAAACACTAAAACTCCAACTCCACCCTTCAATTTCCAAGTTTTCATGCCCATTCCACTTATTTCCTCACCACGGGTCTCCACAGCCTGATTAGGCATGGTTCTTACAGATGCCCAGAAACGTTAAGTGTTGATTCTGAAACAGCATGGTTGGTTATATGAAAGAGCTGAGCCCAAGCCAGCAGCTGAATGATTGTGAATGCACGTGTTTCTCTCTGCTCTTGATGCTAAATGGAATGTGACGAGCTGTTTCAAGTCTCTATCACCATGATATTCCTCCTATGATGAAGCACAACCTAGACCAGTGAGCTAAAGTAAAGCTTTAGCTTTCTTCCCTAAGTTGGTGTCTGACCATAGAGCAAAATATATAATTTTGGTCAGTGGAATGGTGTACATCTCTCTTAGTTTGGCTTGTTTAATATGTGGGCTACATTTATAGACCTTCCTAGATTAATTGACCTCCAGGTACCACAAAGAGATATGTGTTGCTAAAATCATCTAAACACTGCAAAGACTTTACATATAAAGGGTATTTGAGCATCTGTCACACCTCCAGACTCCTGGGCCAATTCTACAGACTGAAGGAAGTCATTGGAACTTTAATATTTTCTCTGGATCCATAAAACCAAGTTAATATGAATAGAAATTTTCATTGATTATTTAAAATATACTTTTACAAAACAAAATGAGACTTTTGGAGAGGTTTCTTTGTGTTGGTGTATGCTCATACATATATACAGTTTTATCTATTTGTTAAGGTCTAATGTACAAGTGAGTGTTAGTTCACATTTGCAAAATTGCATGTCCATGTAGAAGCTAGGGGCTTGACACTAAATGTCTTATTTAGTTGATATTCAACACATTTTTTGAGACAGATCTCACACTGAGATTGAAGCTTGTTCATTTGGCTAGGCTAGCTGTCCAACAGACTCCAGGAATCTAGCTGCCTCTGCTTCCCTGTTCCAGAATTATAGGGATATATTGCCATGCCTGGAGGTTATGTTGGAATAGAACTTGGGTCCTTATACTTGGATAGCAAATACTTTACCAACTAAGCCATTTCCAGCTGTGTGTGTGTGTGTGTGTTTAAGGTATGTGTATAGCTGAAATTACAGTCATATACTAATGAGAATCTAAGCATTAATGGGGGGTAGAGAACTTAAGTGGATGTGGCATCTCACACAATGACTGAAGTCACAAGAAAGTAGTTTGTTCAAGGTACAGTGCTAGAGTCTGGCACATCTGTTTAACTTGCCCTGCTTTAACATGATTCTTCCCTAGATGCCTGTATCCTATGAACACACATAAAGTAGATGATATCCACAGATTGGGAAAAGATACCAACCCTACAGTCGATAAGGGCTAATACCCAAAATATACAAAGGACTCAAGAAGGCAGACTCCGGAGAACCAAGTAACCCTATTAAAAGTGGAGTACACACAGAGAGAATTCCCAATCAAGGAATCTTGAATGGTTGAGAAATACTTAAAGAAATGTTCAACATCCTTAGTCATCAGGAAAATGCAAATCAAAACAACCCTGAGATTTCACCTCACACAGGTCAGAATGGCTAAGATCAAAAAAATTCAGGAGATAGAAGGTGTTGGTGAGGAAGTGGAGAAAGAGGAACACTCCTCCACTGCTGGTGGGATTGCAAACTGGTAAAACCACTCTGGAAATCAGTCTGGCAGCTCCTCAGAAAACTGAACATAGTATTACCTGAGGACCCAGGTATACTACTACTCCTGAGCATATACCCAGACAATGCTCCAACACATAATAAGGACACATGCTCCACTATGTTCATAGCATTCACATTTATAATAGCCAGAAGCTGGAAAGAACCCAGATGTCCCTCAACCAAAGAATGGACACAAAAAATGTGGTATATTTACACAATGGAACATTACTCAGCTATTAAAAACAATGACTTCATGAAATTCTCAGGCAAGTGGATGGAACTAGAATATATCATCCTGGGTGAGGTAACCCAGTCACAAAAGAACACCCATGGCATGTACTCACTGATGAGTAGATACTAATCCAAAAGCTCACAATGCCTATGATACAACCTACAGAATAGCCAGAAGCTGGAAAGAACCCAGATGTCCCTCAACCAAAGAATGGACACAAAAAATGTGGTATATTTACACAATGGAATATTACTCAGCTATTAAAAACAATGACTTCATGAAATTCTCAGGCAAATGGATGGAACTAGAAAATATCATCCTGGGTGAGGTAACCCAGTCACAAAAGAACACCCATGGCATGTACTCACTGATGAGTAGATACTAATCCAAAAGCTCACAATGCCTATGATACAACCTACAGACCATATGGAGTGTAGAAAGAAGGAAGACCAGGAGATAGATGCTCCAGTCCTGCATTGAGGGGGGAACAGGATGACTGGGGGAGATGGAAGGAGAGGGGACAAGGGAGGGAGAAAGGAGGAGGAAGAAATAAGGGTGGCAGTATCAGAATCTGGAGGAGATATGAGAGGGGTACAGAGGGTCAGGAAATCGAATAAAAAGAGGTGTGGGGGGATGAGGAAGTCGGGATATAGACACTGAAGGGTCCCAGACACCAGAGAAATGTGAGGTGCGCAGGACCCAGGACCCAGTGGGATTGATTTTAGCTGTAATGTGCAGAGAAGGGGGCAATAGAACCTGTGGAGACCACCTCCAGTAGATAGGCATGGTCCCTGGTTGAGGGAAGGAGCCACCCACCCATCTCAAAGATTTTTAACCCAGAAATGTTTCTGTCCAAAGGAAGATCAGGGATGAAAACTGGAACAGAGTCTAAAGGAAGGGCCAACCAGGGAATGGCCCCACCTGGGGGATACATCATGTCTGCAGACACCAAACCCAGCATTGTAGCAGTGATCAGGAGGCACTTAAGGACAGGAACCAAGTATGGCAGCTCCTGGGTAGGTCGGACCAGCAACTGACCAATGCAGATGCAGATGCTTGGAGCCAACCATCAGGCTGAACCCGGCAAACCTGGTGTGGGTGCTGGCAGAAGGACTGGAGAGCAGAGAGGCATTGTGACCCCATTGGAAGAACAACATAGGCTGGCCTGACCACCCAGTTCTCCCAGAGACTAGACCACCAACCAAGGAGTGTACCTAGAGGGATCCATGACTTCAGATACATATGTAGCAGAGGATGGTCTTGCCTGACAGCAACTGGAGGGGAGGCCCTTGGTCCGAGGGAAGTTTGATGCCCCAGAGTAAGAGGATGCTGGAGTGGTGGGGCAGGAGATTGTGGGTGGGTGAGGGAGCACTCTCAGACAGGCAAAAGGGAGGGAGAAGGCAGATGTGGGATGGGGGGTTGGTGAAGGGTTAGCCAGGAAGTGGAACAACATGGGATGGGGAGTTGGTGGAGGGGGTAATCGGGAAGTGGGGTATCATTTGAGATGCAGACAAATGGAATGATTAATAATAATAATAATAATAATAATAATAATAATAATAAAAGGGGGAAGAAACTTCAGAATGTTCAGCCCTAAAGTAAACACTCTCCCGGATGTTGAGGAATAAGGGTCAGAGCATGTGAGAGCCAACGTGGATAGCCAGGTGGAAACATCTTCCCAACACAGCAGCATTTTCACGCGGCATACACAACACTTGTGAATGCTCAAGCCACAAAAATGCCAGCGTGAGGTAAACAAATGGGCGCAAAACACAGATACTTTCTGGTGTGCATTTTACAGTACAATTATTCTCTTCCCTTCATTGCAAAAATAAATGAAATTATTTCAAAATGGTTAAAAAAAGATGATTGATGATGATGATGATGGTGGTGGTGACGATACCAGTGGATCCGCCAGCAGAGTAGCACGCAGCAAGCTCGAGCACGAACCCCCCTGATTTTCACTAACACTGTTAGGGGGCTTCCTTCTGAGCACCTTCCTTCTCTCTGCCCTCCGTCATGGATGTCAGAAGTTGACTTTTGTATATTTATGCTAAGAAGCACTTTATAGATTACATCCTATAAATAAAGGAAAAATCCTTTGGATGATTTCTAATAAAAGGAGTTCACCATGTATTTAGACATCCTAAAAGACAATGTAATTTATTGCCCTCTCTTTGCCCTTAAAGAGGGCCAAAGGACACTAAGGAGAAATCTAAATATGGATGCCCGAGGATAACACAAATTACAGATTCTGGGCATCAGAAGACAAGAATGCAAGAGCGTTATTTTTCATACAGTGCCAATCTGATTTGTATGGTTATCTGGTTTACCCCCCTTTGGAAAGAACAACTCTCTGGCCTGGGGCATCAATGCCGACATGCCCAGTGTACTGGGTAATGAGGGAAGACAAGAAAATTTGAGGTGGTTCTAAACTGCTGCCTCAAGGCCTTTCCCTTTTTCTGCTTTTAAAGCCATGGCTTGTCGGCAGAATGCAGGAAACAAGAATTAATCTGGGCATATAAAGATCTGCTACCTTAAAGAGACTGTCATTCTTACTTTAAATGCAACCTTCCTTCCTTTTTTCTTCTAATTTCTAACTGTGATCATTTCAGGATATCACAAGAGGAATGTTAGTTGAAAGGGGGGGTCAGCTAGGGAGACATCTTACTTAGTAAAAATGTTGCTACACAATATGAATTTCTGAATTTGGATACACATACAAACACACACACACACACACACACAATCTGAGCCTGGGTATGTCTGCTTGGAATCTCAGTGTCAGGGAGGCAGAGGCAGGTGGATGGATTCCTGGGGCTCTCTGAATAGCCAGTCCAGCTGAATAAATGAATTACAAGGCAATCTAAGACTCTGTCTCAACAAAAGTAAGGTAGAAGATGCCCCTGACCTCTACACAAAGCGATGAACATGTATATACACAACACACACACACACAAACACACACTCATATACAAACATTCCCACACAACCTCCAAGGAGTATCTAAGATAGGAACATCTTTGTTGGGCTCAAACACAGCCATGGCATGATTGTCAATGTTATGAAGTGAGATTTAAGCAGAGACACCACTTAGCATAACACGGCCTTTCATTTTCTTTGATTTTGCCTAAAACTGCCCAAGTTACTCACTGTGCGGGGTGTTCTCTTCCATAATCAGGCTTTTAACCCAAGGAATTATACATTTTATCAACTGTTTTGTGAACTGTGACCCTCCCTGAATCTTTGACTTAGTTACGAGTAATTACTTTGAAGCAATGTGGAATCGACTTCGTTCAGAAAGCAGCCCTCTGCCTCCCAGTTAACCTCCAGCAGAAAGCACGTTAAGAGACGGCATCTGAGAAAGGCCAAGGCCACAATTTAAGTTCCTGTCATTTCACAGGACCTCAAAGCAGAGCTTATAATAGCTTACATTTGAGACTCTGGCTGCCTGTTTGGGGGTTGTGAGTCAATTTAGACTGCAGCCCACAGGCAGAGAGCACCTTGACAAAGCTATAGTTGCCTCTTATTAAAACACAAAACAAAACAAAACAAAAACCATCTGCAAGGGATGGCAAGATGACTCATTGGTTATGAGTGCTACTGCTCAAGCATAGGACCCCAGTTTGATTCCCAAGACCCACACAGGCAGCTCCAAGCTCCAGGAGCATCCATTGCTTCTGGCCTCTGTGCACACACATACATTCACACTACTAAGATGAAAAATGAATTTTAAAAATAAACACTCTGCCCATAAAGGATACTTACTTCTAATATTTGGGTGCTCGCTGCCAAAAGCCTACCTACTCGTCGGCTAGTTGTATACTCTGTATGCCATCATTGACTTGCCCCTTCTGAAGGTTGATTTTCTGTACTAATTAAAATATGTGTGCTTTGAGGTAACAGAACAAAGAATAGTAACTGTGGTTGTTCACACCGATTGTCACCTTGGCAAGGTCAGAAATCACCTGGGAAACAAACCTCTGCTAGTCTCTGTGAGAGAGTTTCTCTGTGAGAGAGGGGTCATTAAGGTAGATAGACACACCCCTAAATGTGGGAAGCACCATCCCTTAGGCTGAGGTTCTAATCTGAATTAAAAGGAGAGGGTGAGCTGAGAACCAGCACTCACCTCTGTTTCCCCAACTGCAGATGAAATGGGATGCCTTGTCTCATGTCCCTGCTACCATTTTTCCCCACCATGATGGACTGTATCTCTTCAAACTGTGAGCCACAAAGAACCCTTCCTTCCCCAAATTAGTTAGGCCAGGGATTCTTGTCACAGCAGCAAAAGTGGCAAGTAATGTAGTTACTTACTCTCATCAGTTCTCATAACACAAGGGGACCATGTCTCATCCAAGTTCTGGCTTCTTCCCTTGCTTGGTTCAGCCATTTGCAGCAAGTGGCTTTCTCATCAAAGGTTGGATGTTCTACAGAATCAAATTGCAAGGGAGCTACAGAGATATTTTTAAGTTGGTGCATTGCTTCCACCAAACAGTTTTGGAGTGGGTTGTTTTTTGTTTTGTTTGTTTGTTTGTTTGTTTGTTTGTTTGTTTGTTTGAGACAGGGTTTCTCTATGTAGTCCTGGCTGTCCTGGAACTCACTGTAGACCAGACTGGCCTCAAACTCAGAAATCTGCCTGCCTCTGCCTGACACGTGCTGGGATTAAAGGTGTGCGCCACCACCACCTGACCCTGGAGTGTTCTTAATAAGGAGGAATAGAGAATCAATATCAGACTGAATGCAGAATTTGCTCTATAACCAAGTTGACATAACACATTTGAAGCAAATAAAAATAGCCCAATCTTCTGCAAACTTTTGAATTCAAGTGAAGTGTGGCTAGAAGATGTTTTATAATCCCTTTTATTAGATAATTTAGGATATATAGGACCATATCCTAAATATAGGACATAATGGTATCCAATTTATTCTCTTAATGTCTGGATGAAGTTGCTATTTCCATATTAATTCTGTATAGCAAACTTCTGTGGAATGAACCAGACACAATTCATCTCAGTTGTGTCAGCATATCTCTTGAGACAAGGAGGATTATGTAGCTTGGCTTACTCAGCTGTGACACAATGCCAAAGCATCTGTGTCAAAACACTTCTTGTCTTCCCTGGACCAAGAGATTAGCCAATGCCTGTCCAAAGAGAGAGCAATGCAAGAGACATGAATGTCCATCTGCGTATTCTGAATCCCAAGCTTCTACAATGTCACATCTATTAAAATCTATTCATTAAATCCAGACCCATGGATAGCCCAATTCACCCTATTTCCTTGGTGTGTGTGTGTGTGTGTAAAACACAGAGAGTACATATTGAGGTCAGACTACAATGTGGTTCTCCCCTTCTACTATGTAGGTTATAGGAATCAAACTCAGGTCACCAACCTTGGTGGCAAATGCCTTTTCCCACTGAGCTATCCTGCCACCCCAGTTGTTTATATATTTGAGATATAGGTTTAGAGATCATTTTTATTTGTTTTATAGAATATTAATGCTGGAAGTACTCTATAAGCCCATTGATTAAAACACCCAAAGAACTCTGGAATTTTTCGTCTGCCACTGAATGCGCCATTTTGCAGTTCCCATGAACTGCCGGACATGTGGACAGACAGTAGCTCTTTCCAATACTTTCCATGGGTATTGTTGGAAAATTCATTTAGTTGTTTCTTCCTTTTGTCCGTTTCTATTGAAACCCAGAGAAGCACCAACCATTCTCCTCTGAAAGCGTACTCACAGGACTGGAGAGATGCCTGAGTGGTAAAGGACATACTGCTTTTGCAGAGCATCTGAGTTCAGTTCCCAACATCTACATCAAGTAGCTCACAACTTCCCATACCTTCAGCTCCAGGGGACTCAACACCCTCTTCTGGCCTCTTCAGGCACTGCATTCACATGTATGAGCCTATGCACAGATGCAATACAATAAAACTCTTTAAATAAAAAGGTATCTATCTATCTTCACTTGCTAAGAACTCCAAAACAAATAATAATAAACTTGGTAGTTCAAAGCATCAAATATTAGCTAGCTCAACTATTCTACAGATGCCCCATTTGAAAACCAGGTGCTTGTTGAGGCCCTGGGAGGGAGCTCCGCACCCCCCTTCCTGGCTTGTCAGGGCTCCTGGAAGCCTGTGGCATTCTTTGCTTATGTGTATGATGTTAAACAATGTTTCTGTCTTCACCTTCCTGGTTTCCTAGATTTGCCTCTCTATATTCTTCCTCTTCTTATAAAATCTAGTTGTTAGATTTATGTCTTATTTAATTCAACTTGATTTCATCCCAACTAATTTACATCCTCAAAGATTACTTCAAATGGAATCGGAAGAAATGGATCAGTAGTAAAGTGCTTACTAGAACCTGCGTCCAATTCCCAGAATCCACCTAAGAAATGCCAGGTGTGGTATATAATGCCAGAGCTGGGGAGAAATAACAGGTGGATTGCTGGGGCTTGATGGCCAGCCAACCTAACCTACTGGTAAGCTCCGAGCTGGTGAGAGGCCCTGGATCAAAAATCAATCTGTGCAATGCTAGAAAAACAACACTCAGAATTGACCTTTTAATCTCAACACACATACAGACACACACACACACACACACATACACACACAGAGAGAGAGAGAGAGAGAGAGAGAGAGAGAGAGAGAGAGAGAGAGAGAGAGAGAGAGAGAGAGAGAGAGAGAGGTTTCTAAATAAATTCATATCATGGGACTTTAAGTGTATCTTATTTGGGGGAGTAGGGAGGTACCACCCTATTTCTCTTGCTAAAATCATTGATTCAAATACCTGATCAGATTGCATGCCTCAATTATGGTCTTTTTATTGATGTTAATTTTTAAACTTCATTCATTGGGGGTGGGGTAGTAATGTGCATACCACAGCATGCATGTAAAAGCCAGAAGACAATATATGAGAGATCAATTCTCCCCTTCTACAATGTTGGTCTAAAGAATGAACCTTGGATCACCAGGGTTAGCAGCTGAGCTACTCTGTTTTCTCCTCCTTCATGGCCTGTTCTACTTTAGCCTACCACCTTGAGTATCTACAGATCTGCCTATATTATTTCGTTCTGAACCTTCATCTTCTAATTCAACGACTGTTTTTTTTCCCCAAGATCCTCATCAAACTGATGGTGCAAATTACAAGTATTTAGGTATGTTAAGCATCACTTCCCCCAAACCAAACTTCATAAAAAGACTTATTTGTGAGCTTCCATAGCTAGAAAACAGAATATGATTTTGTTCAACTCATAATTTAGCCCAGTGAGCAAATGCCTTGCCCCTTTGATCTTGTACCTGGTGATCCAAGATGGGAAAGCTATGACATTGGAAATCATCCCTTCTGTCCTGGTGCTGGCTTTTACACTCCACTGGGTGCTTTTTAGATTGTATTTTACTACCTGTGTCAAAGACCAATACTGGTCAAGACTTATTACCCACCAATGAGCTGTAAAGAGACTGCTGAAAAGGGCATCAGAGGCTACGGGAAATATGGATCATGCTCTTCTAGGGCAAAATGCCCCTGGCCCAGACTTCATTAGCATCAGAGTTTCCTTACTGCCCTTTCTGCTCTGCTGTAGAGCCTCCCAAAGCAGCCCAAGTCTCAAGTGTCAAGGATTGCAGAAGGATGACAATATTGAGAACACGCCTGATCCCATCCTCAGACATCAGAACAGGGACCATATCTTCATTCACACTGCATCTGTGTTAACTCGTAAGGGATTTTCATATCCTGAGACATCAGAACAGGGACCATATCTCTCCATTCACTCTACTTCTGTGCTAGCTCATAAGGGATTTTCATTCTAACTTTTGTTCTTACATCTTTCTTCTGTGATTCTTTTGCCTATCTTATTTTATAAGGACATCAAGTCTTTCTTGTTATTTTTTTATTTCATGTATAAATGCATGTGTGCATATATGCACATGCCACTACACCGAGGTGGAAACCAGAGGACAGCTTTTGAGAATCAGTTCTTACCATTCACCATGTGAATTCTGGCAGTAAACCTCAGGTCTTCAGGCTTGATGACAAACATCTTAATGCACTGAAACATCTTGCTCAGCTTCTTAATTTTCTTTTTAAGTCAGATTCTCATGTAATCCAAGCTGCCCTCCAACTTGCTCTTTCTTTAGCTGAGGATGACCTTGGCCAAGGATGACTTTTAGGTCCTGGTCATCCTGCCTCCTCATTCCAAGTGCTGGTATCACAGATGAGCATGACCACATTTGGTCATGGGATCAAACCCAGAGTTTTCTGCATGCTAGAAAAGAGTGAATCAACTGAGTACATCTCCGGCTACTCCAAGACTCAAGCTAGTAACTCAACATAGAAAAGATGACACATGCTCTGGGCCTTGAAAGACAGTCTGTGCTCTGGTTGAGCAAGGCTTAACTTCCAGAGAACCAATCAATAGTCTACAAGGGACGGACCCGTTGGCCATGCTCCCAGACACTAAGCTTCTGACATGAGACCAACTCCATAATCCTGTGGCCATCAATCACGTAGGGAAACATCCGAAGACCCTGGTATTCAGTCTGGACTCCACCCCCACAGTCACCTGGCAACAACCAGGTGTGCTCCTTCCCACAGTTACCTGGCAAAAGCCAGGTAGGCCCAGCCCACTATAAAAAGGGGATTCTTGCCCCCTCCTCTCTCTCTTACTCTCTTGCTCTCTTACTCTCTTGTTCTTTCGCGTGCCCTCTTGCTCCCCCTCTCTCCCCATTCCCTTACCCCCTCTTACCCCTTCTCTCCACGAGGCCATGATCAGCCTCTATTTCTCTACCTTTTCTCTCTACTTCTCTACAATACATGCTAAAACCATGGACTGCCTCTTTTGATCTGGACCCACCGTGCTGGAGCAGTGTAGCAGATTTCCCTCCAGGGAGCTGTGCCTAACCGCCCTCGGGAAACCTCACAGTGTTGTAGCCATCATCACCCACTGAGCCAAACTGCCAGCAGCAGCCAGACCAGACCAAGGATTCTCACCCCCACACAGGAACCAGCCAGCATCCTCCCTCTGCCCCTTTTCTCTTCAGTCCAGGACCACTGCTGCCCCAGAGGCCTCACCTGTTCTCTCCTCTTCTGAGGTATCCATTGGGTTTCTGTGAAGCCCAAGAACTAGAAACTGTCGTCTTCGGTCTCTGTGAGGCCCAGGGACCCCAGACTGTGCCTTCCCCACTCCATTTCAGTGGACTGGAGTCTCCTGGCTTCTCACAGCCAGACCCCCACCTGATGGTGTGGGGGCATACGCAGTCCAACTCTCCGTGTCTGTGTCCACCCAGTGTCCTCAGCTCTGGCGGGATGTGGGTCACTCCCCGGTCCCCTCCACCCACCCTGTTTCCCCACATCTGGTGCCTGTGACATCCTAGTTTGAAGTCTGATAGAAGGTGAAAATAAATAAAATAAATGCCAAGTACTGCGTTGAAGCTTGGGTCCTAGACATATTCAGGTAGCATTTACATTCAAATGTGAACTTATTACTTATAAGCTGAAAGCTACCTTGGTAAATTTAAGAATTTCTCTAAGCCTCAAACCTTCCTCCTAGCAAATAATATTACTAATCTATGCATTTTCAAAGGCTGTAGTAAAAACTTAATGAACAAATCCCTGCACTGTGAATGGAAGGATGCTTTGCAGATGGTCAGAAAATTTAGGTTAATTTTATTGTAAAGAAAAATAAGAGATCAAAATTGTCAACTTGACCCAGTCTAGAATCATCTGAAAAGAAAGTCTATTGATTAATTGACTTTATTGTATTGGGGTATGCTGTAGTCACGTCTGGGGAATATCTCCTTGGTCGTTCAGGAGGACCCCTAGCTGTATAAGGAAGGTATTAAGCAGGAGCCTACATCCTTCTCCCATAGTGTCTGCTTTAGCTCCTGCTTGAATTCATACCCTGATTTTCCCCAATTATGAACTATAACTATCAAGTCTAGGCTAATTAAATTTGCTCAGTCTCTATGTTGCTTTGAAGTATTGTGATTGACAAATAAGCCTACACTAATCTTCAGATGGAGTCTTGACACAAACACTTAGGAAGGTTAACAGTAGAGAACACACATGACACATGATAAGTGCCTTCTTTTGAGACAGAGTCTTGCTAAACAGCCAGGCCTACCTCAGACTTACAGTCATCCTGCCTCAGCCTCCTTAGTAATGGGATTATAGGCAAATGCCCCCATGCCCAACAAAGGTTGGTTTATACTTGGTGCTATATCTAAAATAATCCAGTGAGAAAACGAATATTTTCAATGAACGGTGCTAAACAGTAGCATGTGTGGAAGTTGAAAGAAATTAAAACAAAGCAATCATGGTAAAATTAATTAATAAGACATCAAGATGGCTCAGTGGGTGATGGTATTTCACCAAGTCTGATGCCCTTAGTTGCACCTCTAGGATCCACATGGTGAAAGGAGAGAACTGATTCCCACAAGTTCTCCTCTGACCTTTGTAATTAAACTTTGGCATATGCAGGTCCCGTTACCCTACACACTTGCATAAATAAATTGAATCTTTAAAATTTGTAAAAATTTATGAAAACAAATTTAATTTTTACAAAATTTATAAATATTTCACAGGACATGTACAAACTAACTTAAAACCCATGCTATTCCTATACTGAAGGGCTCAGATGACAAACAACAAAATAAAATCACAGGAATAAAAAAAAAAAAAAACACATCCATGACTTTAAGTAGCTCAAAAACCCTGCTGACAAAACACCAGAGAAACTGGATTTTATCACAGTGGTAACAGTGATAAAATCTTCAGAGAATACTGTTAAAGAAAACCACTAAAATTGCAACCCACAATTTTGGGAATGAGGACAACTTATAAACCTTCTCTCATTTTTATTTTTAGTTTTTATATTTATTTATTCATTTATTTATTGGGAGAAGGTTACAAGGGTGGACGTCAGTTGTGGAAGAACTGGGAAATTAGCGGGATCAGGATGCGTGATGTGAAAAAAAATTTGTTAAATAATAATGAGCATATTATTTGAAGACTCTACCAAAGCCATGTGACAGCAAATATTTACATGAAAAAGAGAGAGAGGGCAAAGGTAATTAAAGGAAGATTTATGGAAGCTGCAAGGGGATAGTATCACACTACAACCAACATCCTAAAATAAAGAAAACTGAAAGTACATGAAGTTGAAAGTGTGTGAGCTTTGTCAATGTTTTGACAGAATGCTTGACCAAAACATCTTAATGGGTCCAAGGCTGTAGGTAAATGTAGTTTTCAGCATGCAGGAAGACCCGGGTTCCATCTCCAGCATATTGTGGGCATGATGACATACACCTGAAGGCAGGAGGGTCGGGAGTTTAAAGCCATTTTAGCCTCATAGTGAGTTTGAAGCTAGCCTGTGCTACATAAGATCCTGTGACAATTTTAATTATCAACTTGATATACTCTAGAATCACATAGGACAAGAGTGTGGCTGAGGGATTATGTAGATGAGATTGGCAATTTTCATGATTAATTAAGATGAGACGACATGCTCACAATGGGTGGCAGCCATTCCCTCGTGGGTGTAAGAAGAGGGTTGAACATGGGTCAGCATGCATGCATTCATCTCTCCCTGCTCTTGACTGTGGACATGATGAGCTGCTTCAGTGTCCTGCCCTGAATTTCCCAGAATGACATGCTACAACATGAAATTGTAAGCCAAAGAAACCTCTTCCCCCTCCAAGTTGCTTTTGTCAGGGCATTTTACTACAGCAACAGAAATTAAACCAGAGCAGATCCTATCTCAGAAAGCAAGAGCAAACATTAATAACATGAAAAGCAAGGCAGGATTTGCCCACAATTTCAGTGTTCATCTGGGGAGCTGTTTCCATCACTGTATAATTGAGGTCAGACTGACATTACAGCAACTATTTGACAGAGGAATCTCTTCACTTCTTGGTACATAAGAAGGAAAGATAAAGGAAGAGTTAGTTTCTAGAAAAGGTACAGTCCCCAGGAACAAGGCCCCAGCAATCTGCTTCCACCAGCCAGCCCCTACCTCCTTAAGTATCCAGAACTTCTCCAGTTATCATCTGACTTGGCAGCAAATTGTCAACACATAATCCTGTGATGGAGATTTTATATTCAAACCATCATAGGAGTGTGCAGTGACATTTGACCTGTAACTGGTTGGAATATAAAGTGGTACTATCACATTGCAATAGAATTTGGCAGTTTCTTACAAAATTAAATGCACACCAGTCATGTATCCTGGTATTATGTTCCTACTTATTTACCCATGAGAAATGAAATTAAGTCAATAGAGAAATTTAAATGTTGTTTTGTTCATTCACTCAAGGCAGTAAACAACTCAAATGCCCATTAGTTTATGAACAGATAAAGAATTATAATTATCCATTTAATGTGTCCTTATCCTATATGGTGGTTACCTGAATTGTCAATTTGACATAACCTAGAATTTGCTGGAAAGAGATCCTCAGAGAGGGAGTGTCTAGAGTGGATTGTCTTGTGGGCATACCGGTGAAGATTATCTTAAATAAATTGGTGTGGGAAGGCATACCACAGTGTGGGCAGCTCCATTCCCTAGGCTAGCCAGGAACTGTAAAAGACTGAAGAAATCAAGGTGAGCATCAACAAGCAAGGAAGCAACCCTGAATGCATGCATTCCTCTCTGCTCTTCACAGTGGAGATGATGTGACCAGCTGTCCATGCTCAGCCTACCATGACTTCTTCACCTGATGGGCTACAATCTAGAACTGTGAGCTAAAATAAATCTTTTCTTCTCTAAGCCATTTTCTGCCAGGTATTTTATCATACCAACAGAAATGAAGTGATAACCTTAAACAACTGAAAAAGCTACTTATATATGCAAGTACTGGATGAGTTTCCAAAGCATGGTTCCAAGCACAAGAACCAGACAGATAGCATTGCATATTACATGAGTTCATTCTGTGGCATTCTGGGTAAGGAAAATTTATAGGAACAAAAGAAAAAATAGATCTGCATCTGCCAAAGGATGTGCCTGGGAGAAGGGATGTGACTGGCTGCAAGCAGACATGAGGCTTGTTTTAAGAGTAATGAAATTCTCCTAAATGTTTTAACAGTGTTAGTTATATGACATCATGCACTTAAATAACCTCATCAAATGTGACACTTAAGAAAAAAAAGACAAACTTAGAACAGCTCACTGCACAACCATGAGGACCTAAAGTTGCATCCCCATCACTCACACTACAAATAATACTAGATGTCATGTAGTCATATGTGCTCCTGTAGCTTCTGTGCTGAGGAGGGTGAAGATGGTAGCTTCACTGGGGTTTTGTGTCCAGCCTGTCTAAAGAACAAAACAAAACAATTCAAAAGCAATTTTTCTTTTTCTTTTTCTTTTCTTTTTTTTTTATTCGATATATATTTTATTTACATTTCAAATGATTTCCCCTTTTCTAGCCCCCCACTCCCCGAAAGTCCCATAAGCCCCCTTTTCCCCCCCTGTCCTCCCACCCACCCCTTCCCACTTCCCCGTTCTGGTTTTGCTGAATACTGCTTCACTGAGTCTTTCCAGAACAAGGGGCCACTCCTCCTTTCTTCTTGTACCTCATTTGATGTGTGGATTATGTTTTGGGTATTCCAGTTTTCTAGGTTAATATCCACTTATTAGTGAGTGCATACCATGATTCACCTTTTGAGTCTGGGTTCCTCACTTAGTATGATGTTCTCTAGCTCCATCCATTTGCCTAAGAATTTCATGAATTCGTTGTTTCTAATGGCTGAATAGTACTCCATTGTGTAGATATAGCAATGAGCTCACAGTTCAACGAGTGACCCAGTCTCAAGGGGATAGGCAGAGTAATGGAGCATGACACCTGTCTAACGCCGTCAATTAGCCTGCCCATGTATGTGCAAGAGCTTGCCAATACACATGAAGCAACACCCACATAGTACACACAAACACAACTAAATGTACAGGTAATTAATAGTTTCCAGGGGAAGAAGAGGCATGCTGTTCAGTGATGTGACCACTGGCAAGTTGGTCGTGCTGTTGGGAATAACTTCTTGCCCATGCTTCTGTATGAAACCCTAATAAAATTCAGGTTCACCAAAAAATAGTTTGTAAACTACACATGAATAAAAATGTTGACCACAATCATATAATAGACAGAAAACCATGTTTAACTTACCACCAAAGAAGACATAAAAATAAAGACTTGTATAATGATGAGAATACCAAAATAACTCTTGCCCAAAATTTTCATTTTATTCTGTTTCATATATGTGTATATGTCTATGTGACTGTATGACACACATGTGTGTATGTTCCCTAGAAGCCCAGAAGAGAGCATCAAATCCTTGGAGCTGAAATTATAGAAACTTGTGTGCCACCAGGCCTGGGTGCTGGGAACTGAATTTTGGTCCTCTGCAAGTATAGCAAGCATTCTTAAACTACTCTTTCCCACTATGACAACTTCATTTTAAAGAGGCTAAGCAAACCTGTATAGTAGATTATTGATTATAGACATAAATTGACCTTTATTGTCTGGAAATATTTTAAACCTAATAGTAATGAGCAAGATGGTAATAATAGTGTTCCCTCTCCAGCCTATAAAATAATGAGTGGGTTTAAGATAGCCATGAAGTATGAAGGAGACATCAGAGAGATAAGAAAAAGGAAAAGAAAATTCTGCTTAGTGCCAGGAGACTTCCCTTGCAGATGGGTGTCAGGAGCTACATATGAGAGGACAACATTGACTGGGATGTCCACACTACTGAAGGACTGAGTAAATACAGAAAGAATGAATAGATGAATGGCCTTGTGAAGTCGGAAAGATGTGAGCAGCCCTTGGAGGACAGAGGTGTGTGGACCTTGCCTCACTGCAGTTTCCACAGGAAACAATGTTTTGTCGAGTTCATCACCATCTTTGAGAAACCATTATTTGACTGGTCTATAACAAGAGGCCACATGATGGAGTACTTTCTTCGTTGGGAAAATTGGAGTAATTCTTTCTGAAGGCTAAAAGTACCTACTAAACTCTCCGAATGGGTGGTTGAGGTATAAATATCAAAGACACACTTCTAAAGCTTGTTCTGTCCATTTCATCTGTATGAACTAGGAACTTCTTGTTTTATCTTACCAGTTATCATCTTTACTTCTTTTTTATAAAAAATTATTTATTTAATATGAGTACTCTCTCTCTCTCTCTCTCTCTCTCTCTCTCTCTCTCTCTCTCTCTCTCTCTCTCTCTCTCTCTCTCTTCAGACACATCAACAGAGAACATCAGATCCCATTACAGATGGTTGTGAACTACCACATTGTTGCTGGGAATTGTACTCAGGACCTCTGGAAAAACAATCAGAGAGGTTAACAGCTCTTAACCACTGAGTCATCTCTCCAGCCTCATACAGACTTTTCTCAGTATATCATGTGCTGTCCTCCCTTCCCTAGTCTCTCATTTTCTTATACACATATCAACAAATAGTTTTATATATCTACAAAGAAATTTACAGATGACACATGAATAAGAACATGTGACATTTGTCTTTCTGTATCTAGATTTCTTGAATTATGATGATGATCTCAATTCCATGGGTTTTCTAGTAGTTGGCATAAGTTGTTTCTTCTTTATGACTAAAGTAAATTTTATGACTAAATGGCATATTTTCCTGTCCATTCATCTGTTGGGTGACTCATAGGCTGATTTCCTAGCTTGGTTCTTAGGCAGACTATAGTAATAAGCACAGATATGTAAGTATCTCTGTGGTATACTAATTTACAGAATGGACTAGAGATTTTAATGTAGGTGCTACATTTCTGGAATTATTAGAAACAAACATATCCAAGATGCAGGACTAGACAAGAACCTATAAATGATTCCAATAGTTTAGTAAATAATACTGAGCACTGGCAAGTGGACTATATGAGATTTAAAGGCTTGTGTGCATCAGAGGAAGTAAGTAAAGAGTCTGGAGAATGATCAAAAGTATTTTCTCACTAAACACATGAGAGAGGCTTAATATCAACAATATATAAAGAACTCAAAAACTAGACATCAAAACAAACAACTCAGTCAATTAATGGGCTAATGAAAGTAATAAGTGAGAGCAGCAGTTCGTCAGTGTGCAACAGCAAGTCCTGGATACCACAACACACCAGAAAAACAAGATTTGGATTTAAAATCACTGATCATGATGCTGGTACAGGAACACATGAAGGGCATAAATAAATATCTTACAGAAATTCAGGAGAAACTGGATCAAAAGTTAGAAGCCCTTACAAGGGAAACACAAAAAGTATTAAAAGAAATTCAGGAGAATACGGGTCAAAAGATAGAAGCCAATAAGGAAGAAACGCAAAAATCACTTAAAGAAATACAGGAGAACTTTGGTCAACAGGCTAAGGTCATGAAAGAAAAAACACAAAAAATATCTTAAAGAATTACAGGAAAATACAAACAAGCAAGTGAAGGAGCTGAGCAAAACCATCCAGGATCTAAAAACAAAAGTAGAAACAATTAAGAAATCACAAAGGGAGACAACTTTGGACATAGAAAACCTTGGGAAGAAATCAGGGGACAGAGATGCAAATATCAACAACAGAATACAAGAGATAGAAGAAAGAATCTCAGATGCTGAAGATACCATAGAAACCATGGACTCAACAGTTAAAGAAAATGCAAAATGCAAAAAGCTTGTAACCCAAAACATCAAGGAAATCCAGGACACAATGAGAAGGCCAAACCTAAGGATTATAGGCATAGATGAGAGTGAAGATTTACAACTTAAAGGGCCAGAAAATATCTTCAATAAAATTATGGAAGAAAACTTCCCTAACCTAAAGAGAGAGATTCCCATGAATATACAAGAAGCCTACAGAACTCCAAACACATTGGACCAGAACAGAAATACCTCCTGTCACATAATAATCAAAACTTCAAATGTACTAAACAAAGAAAGAATATTAAAGGCAGTAAGAGAAAAAGGCCAAGTAACATAGAAAGGAAGACCTATCAGAATCACACCAGACTTCGCACCAGTGATTATGAAAGATAGAAGACCCTGGACAGATCTCATGCAGACTCTAAGAGAACACAAATGCCAGCCAAAACTACTATACCCAGAAAAACTCTCAATCACCATAGATGGAGAAACCAAGATATTCCATGAGAAAACCAAGTTTATCTAATATCTTTCCACAAACCCAGCCCTACAAAGGATAATAGGAGGAAGACACCAATGCAAGAAGGGAAACTTCACCCTGGAAAAATCAAGATAGTAACATTCTCTCATCAAACCCAAAAGAAGATAACCAATCAAATATAAAAAATAACATCAAAAATGACAGGAAGTAATAATCATTATTCCTTAATATCTCTTAACATCAATGGACTCAATTCCCCAATAAAAAGACATAGATTAACAGACTGGATAAGGAAACAAGATCCTACATTTTGCAGCATACAAGAAACACACCTCAGGGTCAAAGACAAACACTACCTTGGAGTAAAAGGCTGGAAGACAATTTTACAAGCAAATGGTCTTAGGAAACAAGCTGGAGTAGCCACTCTAATATCAGATAAAATTGACTTTCAACCCAAAGTCATCAAAAGAGACACTGAGTGAAACTTCTTGCTGGTCAAAGGAAAAATACACCAAGAAGAACTCGCAATCCTGAACATCTATGCTCCAAATGCAAGGGCACCCTCTTTCATAAAAGAAACTTTACTAAAGCTCAAAGCACACATTGCACCTAACACAATAATTGTGGGTGACTTCAACACTCCACTTTCCTCAATGGACTGATCAGGAAAACAGAAACTAAACAGGGACACAGTGAAACTAATTGAAGCTTTGGACCAATTAGATTTAACAGATTATATATATATATAAAACATTTCACCCTAAAACAAAAAAAAATATACCTTTTTCTCAGCATGTCATGGTACCTTCTCCAAAATCAGTCATATAATTGGTCACAAGACAGACCTCAACAAATATAAGAAGATCAAAATAATCCCATGCCTCCTATCAGATCACTATGGAATCAAAGTGGTCTTCAATAGCACTAAAAACAACAGAAAGCCCACATACACATGGAAACTGAACAGTACTCTACTCAATAATACCTTGGTTAAGGAAGAAATCAAAGACATTTTAGAATTTAATGAAAAGTAAGACACAACATACCCAAATCTATGGGACACAATGAAAGCAGTACTAAGTGGCAACCTCATAGCGCTGAGTGCCTCCAAAAAGAAAATGGAGAGAGCATACCCTAGCAGCTTAACTACATACCTGAAAGCCCTGGATCAAAAAGAAGCTAATTCACCCAGGAGGAGTAAAAGACAGGAAATCATCAAACTCAGGGCTGAAATCAATCAAGTTGAGAGATTTCATACAAAGTAAAGAGAACCATACAAAGAATCAACAAAACCAGGAGCTGATTCTTTGAGAAAATCAACAAGATAGATACACCCTCAGCCAGACTAACCAAAGGGCACAGAGAGAGTATCCAAATTAACAAAATTAGAAATGAAAAGGGAGATATAACAACAGAAACTGAGGAAATTCAAAGAATCATCAGATCCTACTACAAAAGCCTATACTCAACACAACTGGAGAATCTGGAGGAATTGAACAGTTTCCTAGACAGATAACAAACACCAAAATTAAATCAGGATCAAATAGATCATCTAAACATTCCCATAACCCCTAAAGAAATTAAAGAGGTCATAGAAAGCCTCCCAACCAAAAAAAGCCTGGGACCAGATGGTTTTAGTGCAGAATTCTATCAGACCTTCAAAGAAG
This sequence comes from Apodemus sylvaticus, assembly GCF_947179515.1. NCBI lineage: Eukaryota > Metazoa > Chordata > Mammalia > Rodentia > Muridae > Apodemus > Apodemus sylvaticus. The sequence continues at coordinate 28,263,625 of NC_067483.1, read as the reverse complement.
ACCTAACACCAATACTCTTCAAACTATTCCACAAAATAGAAAAAGAAGGAACATTACCCAACTCATTCTACGAAGCCACAATTACGCTGATACCAAAACCACACAAAGATCCAACAAAGAAAGACAACTTCAGCCCAATTTCCCTTAGGAATATCGATGCAAAAATACTAAACAAAATTCTTGCCACCCGAATCCAAGAACACATCAAAATGATCATCCGCCATGATCAAGCAGGCTTCATCCCAGGGATGCAGGGATGGTTCAATATAAGGAAATCCATCAATGCAATCCAATACATAAACAAACTCAAAGAAAAAAAACCACATGATCATTTCATTAGATGCTGAAAAAGCATTTGACAAAATTCAGCACCCTTTCATGCTAAAAGTCTTGGAAAGGACAGGAATTCAAGGCCCATATCAAAACATAGTAAAAGCAATATACAGCAAACCAGTAGCCAACATCAAACTAAATGGAGAGAAACTTGAAGCAATCCCACTAAAATCAGGGACTAGACAAGGCTGCCCCCTCTCTCCATATCTGTTCAATATAGTTCTTGAAGTCCTAGCTAGAGCAATTAGACAACATAAGGAGGTCAAAGGGATACAAATTGGAAAGGAAGAAGTCAAACTATCACTATTTGCAGGTGATATGATAGTATACTTAAGTGACCCAAAAATACTCCACCAGAGAACTCCTAAAGCTGATAAACAACTTCAGGAAAGTGGTTGGTTATAAAATCAACTCAAGCAAATCAGTTTCCTTCCTATACTCAAACGATAAACAGGCTGAGAAAGAAGTTCAGGAAATGACACCCTTCAAAATAGCCACAAACAATATAAAGTATCTTGGTGTGACTCTAACCAAACAAATAAAAGATCTGTACAAGAAGAACTTCAGGTCTCTGAAGAAGAAAATCTAAGAAGACCTTAGAAAATAGAAAAATCTTCCATGCTCTTGGATTGGCAGGATTATTATAGTCAAAATGGTCATCTTGCCAAAAGCAATCTACAGATTCAATTCAATCCCCCTCAAAATCCCAACTTAGTTCTTCATAGAGTTAGAAAAAGCAATTCTCAAATTCATCTGCAATAACAAAAAACCCAGGATAGCCAAAACCATTCTCAACAGTAAAAGAACTTCTGGGGGAATCAGTATCCTAGACCTCAAGCAATACTACAGAGCAATAGTGTTAAAAACTTCATGGTATTGGCACAGCGACAGGCAAGTGGGCCAGTGTAATAGGATTGAAGACCCAGAAATGAATCCACACACCTATGGTCACTTGATCTTCGACAAAGGAGCTGAAAACATCCAGTGGAAAAAAGATAGCCTTTTCAACAAATGGTGCTGGTTCAACTGGAGGTCAGCGTGCAGAAGATTTCAAATTGATCCATTCTTATCTCCTTGTACTAAGCTCAACTCCAAGGATCAAGGACCTCTACATAAAACCTGACACACTGAAACTAATAGAAAAGAAACTGGGGAAGAACCTTGAGGACATGGGCTCAGGGAAAAAGTTCCTGAACAGTACACCAATAACTTATGCTCTAAGATCAAGAATTGACAAATGCAACCTCATAAAATTACAAAGTTTTTGTAAGGCAAAGGACACTGTCAAAAGGACAAAACAGCAACCAACAAATTGGGAAAAGATCTTCATCTGATAGAGGGCTAATATCCAATATATACAAAGAACTCAACAAGTTAGACCCCAGGGAACCAAATAACCCTATTAAAAATAGGGTACAGATCTAAACAAAGAATTTTTACCTGAAGAAATTCGGATGGTAGAGAAGCACCTTAAGAAATGCTCAACATCATTAGTCATTAGGGAAATGCAAATCAAAACAACCCTGAGATTTAACCTCACACCAGTCAGAATGCTAATATTAAAAACTCAGGAGACAGCAGGTGTTGGTGAGGATGTGGAGAAAGAGGAACACTCCTCCACTGCTGGTGGGATTGCAAGTTGGTACAAGCACTCTGGAAATAAGTCTGGTGGTTCCTCAGAAAATTGGGCATGACACTTCCAGAGGACCCTTGTGTACCACTCCTGGGCATATACCCAGAGGATTCCCTGGCATGCAATAAGGACACATGCTCCACTATGTTCATAGCAGCCTTATTTATAATAGCTAGAAGCTGGAAAGAACCCAGATGTTCCTCAATGGAGGAATGGATAAAGAAAATGTGGTATATTTACACCATGGAATACTACTCAGCAATTAAAAACAATGAATTCATGAAATTTTTAGGCAAATGTTTGGAACTAGAAAATATCATCATAAATGAGGTAACCTAATCACAAAAGAATACACATGGGAGGCAATCACTGATAAGTGGATATTAACTAGCCCAGAAGCTATGAATACCCAAGACACAAGTAGCACATCAAATGATTCCCATGAAGAAGTAAGGAGAGGGCCCTGATCCTGGAAAGGCCTGATCCAGCATTGTAGGGGAATACCAGGACAGAGAAAAAGGAGGGAGGTGATTGGAGAATGGGTGGAGAGAAGGCTTATGGGACATATGGGGAGGGGGTAACCGGGAAAGGGGAAAGCATTGGGAATGTAAACAAAGAATTTAGAAAATATTAATAATAAAAATAAATAAATAAATAAATAAATAAATAAATAATTTAAAAAAGGAATCAGAATAATAGGAATAGATGTTGAATCTACTCCTTCATAAAAATAGCTCCATAAACATATCTGCAATGGCATATAAATAATTTTTTAAAGGTTTGGTCATTATGAGATGAATAGCACATCGGGTCCCATCCTCTGGCTTACTGGAATTTCCTTTGAGCTAATGCTGCAGTTTATCTATTTATTATCTTGCTGTTATGCTTGGAAAATACATGTGTTTCTCAAAATAAACACCCCACGCTACTCTCCAACTACACAATCTGTGCCCATTGCCCATAGGATTACTTCCTACTGCACAAATCAATCATTTTATTTCTACTTATAGTTTTCTGGGGAAAAAAAAGCCAACTCTGGTTTATAAGTCCCTTAGTTGTAGGTCTGAGTTGAGATATCTATGTGTTGCTAGGAAAATAGAAATGTGCTTTACTATTTATGGCTGGAGTGAGGAAAAAAATCCTTCTTACATTGCATTCAGATAATCCTGTTTTTTAATTGTTTACATGAGTAATAATTAGCTCCTCTCATTATATCTTACTTTATTTGCTTCATGTTTCATGAGGTAATGGATTGATAAAAATTTTTGACTCTAAAAAAATGAAAGTAATAAGCAATTTTCAAATAGTGACATGCAGATGGACAATAAACATGTAAAATAAAAATAATCATAAGAAAAAGCACCATAAAGCTACATTAAGATTCTACCATATTCCAGTTACAGTGGCTATCATCAAGAAAAGAAAAAAGAACAAATCCTGGAAAGTGTGTAGGAGAGTGTCTCTATTACTATTGGCATGACCAAGGCAATTATAAAAGAGAACATTTAATTGGGGGCTTGCTTAAAGTTTCAGAGGGTTAGTCAATGATCATTATGGCAGGAGGCATGTTTTCAAGCAGAGGTGCATGAAAGATTACATCCTGATCCACAGATAGGCAAACAGAGAGATAAACCTGGTCTTGTATGAGTTTTTGAAACCCCAAAGCCCACCCACAGTGACACATCTTCTCTAAAACCATACCTCTTAATCTTTTCCAAACAGTTCCAACCAGAGAACAGGCATTCAAACATATAAGCACATGAAGCCATTCTTACTTTAAGCATGAAAGATTGTGAACCACATAGAGTGCTGGGGACGTAAATTTGTTCAGCCACTATGGAAGTCAATATGCAGGTTTCTAAAGAAACTAAAAGTGAAATCATCACAGCATCCAGCTGTACCACCTCTGGGCATATACTGAAGCTCATCTGAATTATTCAGTAGTTAAAAAGTAAATCATAGAAATGGAGAATGGTAAAAACTCATATAATATTTGGTGATATGTTTATGAGGCTCATATAAATGGAAAATTGATGTGATAATAATGGGTTATGCATTTCTATATAAATATTTATAATATTCTGTTTGTGAAGCCTATCAGATGTCCCTAAAGAGTTCATAGTAGAGTTAAATTCAATATAGAAATAGATAGTCCAAAGCCCTCCCAAAATTATGTGTGTGTCCAGGAAATTCTCCAATGAGGATTAACATTAGAAGGATTAAATTTTCAAAATAGACAATAATTTCACATAACCAAAGTCTCATAGATATATTTTCCAGTAGTCAAAGCAAAATTGTTCACAGGTTAAAGACAACCAAATGCCCCTTTGAGGAAATTAAAAATCATAGCAAATTAAAAATCAAAGAATTTAGTAAAGAAAATAGGTAGATGGCCCAGTCAATAAACTGTGTTACCTTGCAAACACAGTGGCTTACCTTAGAATTTGGTTACCAGAACCCAACTTAAGAAAAATATAGGCAGGCATGGCAGTGTGTGCTTCTAATCTCAGCACTTGAGAGCGGGATGCAGGAGGATCCTTGCGACTTACTGGCCAGGCACCATAGCCTACTTGGAGAGTTCCCTGACAGTGAGAGATCCTATATCAATGGGCAAAAAGTGGGCAACACCTGAGGAATGGTACCCAAGGTGTTCTCTGACCCTTGTACACACATACACACACACACACACACACACACACACACATGTACATGAACATACACACACACACAGAGAGAGAGAGAGAGAGAGAGAGAGAGAGAGAGAGAGAGAGAGAGAGAGAGAGAGAGAGAAAGAGAGAAATCAAAAGTTAGAGGGACTTATTTTTTAGTCACAAATTTATTTCTCACTCTTCTCCCAACTTGGAAAGTATATAATACTGCAACATGCAGAAAGCCAGAGCCTTGCACACTGATCCGTCTTCCTGCCTTGCAAAGTCTTTTGGCACCCATACCCTACCTTGGTTTCTCCAGCACTGTCACAGTGGACAAATCTACTTTGTGCATGCATCACATGCAAAGGCTCTACTGTGTCAGGATAGGCCCAGATATCTGAGTGCAATCTACCTGTTTTTATACTTGCATGACATGAAGAGGGTAACACTCTTCTTCATTCCTCAGTTTCTTCCCAAGCAAATAAAGGAAATGCTCTTGCATGGTTTCTTCGGGCACTTAGGACAGTGTGGGACCCACCTCACCAGAGCAGTGAACTGGTCAGTCTGCTGTTGCAATGACTGACCTAACAAAGCTTAGCAACCTTGGCCTGCCTTGTCCCTGACTGCTCTGGAATGACCCATGATTTGGTGGCCATGGCTGACAGAGGTAGCTGTCATTTCCTGAATGAACCCTACAGAAGTAACCATGGCAACCAGGAACTAAGCTTCGCTGACTCATTCCTCTGTCCTCTCTTCATTGTGTGTCCATGGCTGTCCTCTGTCCTAGCCCCTCAGTCAGGATTTCACGCAGTACAATCACGCCCAAATTTAAACACACCCCCCACTCGACTCTATTTCCTCAGCCTCTAGTACACAATGATCTCCTTCTTCTAGAAGGAACTGAGATGCTGTCTCAAAAGCATGTCTTGGGTTTCTTTTTGGAAAAATCCTAAGACTGAACCATCTTTACCCCCTTGGTTGCTCATGAAGGGGACCCTGCACATCCCACCTCCAAAGACATGGGCCAGGTGGAATGAATCTATTCTCTATGTGCCCACATCTCATATGTGGTCAGGGCTATTCTAACAGAGGACTTGTCTCCACCCAGCATCCTTGACCACTGGAAAGAGGTTGTCCCTCTTTTTGTGCTGCAACTAGGACTGTCTAGACCCACCTTGTCCTCTCTACCAGTCCGACTTTACCATCTTAGGTAATTGGTCCCTCCTAAGCTATGGGGTCTGGCCAAGTACCTTAGGTTCCTTCCCAGTGGGCCTTAGTTTCCCAATGTGGAAAAGAGCCCATAGGATGAGTCATCGTCCCTTTTCCACCAGAGCCATACTTTCTCTGGCTTTTCTCCAAGGTTTGTATCTTTTTCATTTTTCTTTTTTTTATTATATATTTTATTTTCTATATTCTTTGTTTACATTCCAAATGATTTCCCTTTTCCCAGTTCCCCCCTCCCCATATGTCCCATAAGCCTTCTTCTCTCCACCCATTCTCCAATCACCTCTCTCCTTTTTCTCTGTCCTGATACTCCCCTCCAATGCTAGATCAAGCCTTTCCAGGATCAGGACCCTCTCCTTACTTCTTCATGGGAGTCATTGTTATGCTAATTGTGCCTTGGGTATTCAGAGCTTCTAGGCTAATTAATATCCACCTATCAGAGATTGCATTCCATGTGTATTCTTTTTGCCTCTTGCACGGCCTGGAGATGGGGCACCATGGCCCAGGCTGTTCCAGATCCCAAAGCAGAGATCTGAAGGCTCCCGCCAGAGGCCTCAGGACTGGATCCTATGCTCTGTAGGGCCGGACTCACCAGAGCACACTGCCTCCTCACAGCTGGCCTCCGGGTGCACAGCTGGCCTCTTGCACTTCCTGGAGACAGGGTGCCGTGGCCCAGACTGTTCCCGATCCCGAAGCCCTTTTTCATTTTTCTTGATCCTCCTCCTTCTCTTTTTCTTCTCCTTCTCTTCCCCTCCTCCTCCTCCTTCTTCCTCTTCCTCTTCTTCTTCTTCTTTTTCTTCTACTTCTTTTTCTTCTTCTTCCTTTCCTCCTCCTCCTCCTTCTGCTTCTTCTTCTTCTTCCTCTTCCTCTTCCTCTTCCTCTTCCTCTTCCTCTTCCTCTTCTTCTTCTTCTTCTTCTTCTTCTTCTTCTTCTTCTTCTTCTTCTTCTTCTTCTTCTTCTTCTTCTTCTTCTTGCAAGGTCTCACTTTGTAGCCCAAGCTGCACTAAACTCACTGTAAAACCCAGGTGCCTGCCTTAACCTCTGAGTGCTAGAATTCCAAATATGCCACAGAGACCAACTTTCCATATTATTAATGAGCACTGGCCTAGTTTGTATGTCCATATTAAGCTGCAAATATCTCCTTGAGAAGCCTTCTTATTCTGGAGATTCTTCCAACAGAAACAGAATAGCCATATCAGTAACAGCTGAAGCAAGAATCTTTCTGGAGCTTTAGGGAGAACCCAGTCCCAGAAGCCATATGAAGGTTGCTTGGTGGTCCAACAGCATTGTAGATTGTCAGGATTCTTTCCTACAGAAGGTAAGGAACTGAACAGTGAGTTCCCAAAAGACAAGCCTACATCCTAAGGCTGGACCTTTTGATATGTTACTACTTAGAAAAGGGATCTTCAGATATGTGATTAAGATTTTTATAATATGGTCATTCCAAACTTAGTGCAGGCCTTATATTCTGGGACAGGTATCACTGCAAGATATAGAGGAAGAAAAGAAGGGCATGTGAGGAAAAGAAAGAGTTCAGAAGAACTGAAGCTTCTGAAGCCAGAAGAGCAATGTGGCTCACCAAAATCCTGACCTCACATACCAGCTTCCAAACTATGAGAGAACACTTCCTGCTATCTCATCCCTAGTAGCATGGTATGCTCCTGGAGTGACAACCATCACAAATAGTTGGAAGGTCCAGGATTCTAGGTGTAGAATGGTGCACAGACAAATGTGTATGGGGGTGTAGTGATAATCTACCCATGAGCCTGTGGTATGCCATTGAAGAAGAGTAGGGGTAAGGGAGAAAATATAATGCTACCTGAAACAAGTTCCAGAGATTCTAAGGACAAAGTGATAGGCCAGATTAGAGGCAGCTTGGATCAGTATCTACCATGGTTAAGAGGATCTCTGGAGAGAGAGAGAGAGAGAGAGAGAGAGAGAGAGAGAGAGAGAGAGAGAGAGCATCAGCTACACTGTTCCTCTTTCACAGGATCAGACTCTGCACTGCATTGTTCTGAAGCAAACCGCAGTTGCTTGTAACTACCAACAGGAAGAAAGCACTCCTCTGATGGGAAAGGGCCCTTGTTGAACTAGGCCCCAATCAGACTTGGGCCCTGGTTCCATTTTTGCTTTTTTCCAGAGCAGTGAGGAGACAGACCATGAAAGTTCAACATAATTCTGGTTGAGCCACGACCATTGTAGACAATGCCAATGAGTCAAAGGTTGAAGGGCTCTGTTTGAAATATTTTCCTTATGGGGTGCTTCCTGGAGGAGATGGCCAGGTCCAACACATCAGGTTTTTAGGGCACATTTCTCATGTACCATACTAACATGTACCTACAAGTCACAGTTACACCAAGATCCCAGTGGCTTCTGCTAGGCCAAGGAAGGCCAGGAAGTATGGTGTCAGGAAAAGGCCAAGTAGATCACACAGGGTCACAAATAAATCTGGGCCTCAGCAGCTGGCTATTTCTTGCATGAAGATGCTGCCTGGCACTTAAGAGTAAAGTACAAGTTGCACACTTGGGTTTGCACCTCCTGCTGCTCAGCTTGCAGCTCCTCCAGGGCACTCAGATTGGGTGTCAATGGTAATTCAACCTGTACCAGGTCTCCCACTGAATCCACCAGCACATCCAGGCTGTCTGCTGCTCCTCTTCTTGTCTGTGGTGTTCTGTCTGATGGGAGCAGTACTCTATGAACAAGCAGCCTCTGACCATAATTATGTTGACCTCACTCAAGTAGCTCAATGAGCTGATCTGCCCCCACCTTCTGGTGCAGACACTTGACAGTTGTGTCCCAGAAGCCCGTGATGCACATCTTGGTTTCATCTCCACCCAGTGATACAGGTGAGTGGGTGACAGACAGAAAAAAGTCTTGAAGAAATTATTGTGTTAGGTAGCCTACCAGATGTCCAGGTAGAACAGTTTCCCCATGTGTAAGGCATACATTACCATCTTGCAGTTTGTATACAGCATACACAACCTTGCTGAACTCTGGGAATTTTGGTGTAATGTTAATAGATGCAATAGAGAATATTGAATTAATCATACCCAGTAAGAGAGTGAATGGAAATCTTGAAGAAGTACAGCATTGCAAGATGAAAAAGGAATTCTTCTGGCTCATACAATCATATAAAAGTGTAGAAAACACCATTTTTACCTTGGCAGCTGAAAAGAACGGGGAGCTAAAGCCAAACCTAATGCAGAAAAATAGTTTCTGCCAATCTTCTTGTGTCGCTCTATGTGTACCAAGATGGTTACTTCTCTCTGTTGTAATAAAGTACCTTACAGGAAGTAACGTAAGAGATGGAGGTTTGTTTCAGCTCACAGTTCAAGGAAACACAGTCGTGCATGGCAGGAAAGCGTGATAGCAGGAGTTGTGAAGCAGCTGTTCACATTGCATCTGCAGTCGGAAGTAGAACATGAACAGGAACCAGTGCTTGACTGTAAAACACAAGACCCACCTCCAGTGATCCACTTCCAATAGCAAGGCTATGAAAGCTCCTAAAGGTTCCGCAACCTTCCCGAACATAACCACTGGCTGGAGGGTACAAGTGTTCAACACAGGTACTTTTAGGGTACATTTATCATCCAAACCACAACATGACTACAGCAAGCCACACATGTAGCACACAGATGAAGAGTCACCTTGCATTGCTTGCAGTATTTTGCTAACACTCCATGAGTGTGACCAAATAACATTGTTTTTATATCAAATTAAAAAAAATTAACACTGGAGAAAAAAATTGATAATTATCTCTCTAATTTGAATTAAAATAATTATAGTCATTTGCATAAAAACTGGTGAGGGCCTCCCCCAAGAGCATTTTGTCTTACTAAATGACCTGGAAACAGTTTACTGTTTCTCCTAAAATCCATCAGGATAACACTAATCTAAAATTACATTAGAATATGAAACATTAAAGCAAACACCATCTTTTTTGTATTATCACAAAATAACTCACCTTTCAAACACCTGAATATGAACAATTCAACTATTACACTCTTTTGGTTATAAGTAATAAAACAAAACAAAACGAACAGTATCAAAATGAGAAAAATATATGTATAATTCATTTTCTCCTCAGTTTTATGGGGCAAGCAGAAGTCAGCATTGGTATCTTCATCAATCACTTTCTTACCTTATTCTTTGAGGCAGAGTTTCACTCTAACCCTGGAGTTCCCTGGTATGTGGGGGCTGGCTGGGCCATGAATCACTGCCCGGGTCCCTCTATTTCTCTTTGTATAAAACATGTCGCTCTGCTACTCTGGGAAAGTAGTGCAACACAGCTGACTCACAGTTCAGAGGGGTTTATTAGTCTCTGTTCAGGGCACCTAAGTTGATCATAAACCAAACCTGTCAGCTACTTTGTCAAGTTTGATCATCTGTTGGTGTCATTGTTAGCTCCAATTGTCAATTGCACACAACCAGGAGTTGTCAAAGGGAGAGCCTGTCTCAAAATAAGATGGGTGACTTTTCCAAGGAATGACACCCTCCCAAAGTTGTCACTGGCCTCTCTACACACTCACACAAATGTGTATGCACATTCTCAAACATAGGAGCATCTAAACACACACATACACACATACACACACACACACACATGAAAATTATATACACACAATTTTTTAGTTTTATTTTATTATTTTACTTATTCACTTTACATCCCACTCACTGCCTTCTCCAAGTAACCCTCTCCCACAATCCTCCCCCCATACTCTCTCTACTTCTTCTCTGAGTGGGTGAGACCTGCCTGGGTATCTCCCTACTCTGGCACTTCAAGTCTCTGCTAGGCTAGGCACTTCCTCTCCCATTGAAACCAGACAAGGCAGCCCAGCCAGAAGAATTTATCCCACATGTAGGCAACAGATTTTGGGATAGCCTCTGTTCCCATAGTTTGACACTCACATGAAGACCAAGCTGCACAGCTACTGTATATGTTCAGAGAAGCCTAGGTCCAGCACATGTATGTACTTTGGTGGTTCAAACTCTGAGAGCCCCAAGGGTCCAGGTTAGTTGCCTCTGTTGGTCTTCCTGTGGAGTTCCTATCCCATTCAGGGCTTGCAATCCTTCATGCTATTCTTCCATTAGGGTCCCCAAGCTACATTCACAGTTTGGCTGTGGGTGTCTGTATCTGTCCAAGTCAGCTGCTGGGTAGAACCTCTCAGAGGAAAACATGTTCTGGTCTGCAAAGCATAGCAGAGTGTCATTAATAATGTCAGGGAATGGACACACACACACACACACACACACTTTTAAAACATAAAACATAACACTGTCCTACCATGTGACTATCTTTCACTTTTAAAAATTACCTGCATTGCCACCATTTTGTTATAAATTGGTGAATGTTTACCTTGCTTTTAATGCCTTATAATTATAAATATGTGCAAATATGGTGCTAAAAACAGGTTCTGTACTTAGACAATATTTTTTATTCTGACCCATAGAAACAGAATTTCTGAGCCAACTCACACTAGCCTTATATACTCCACATATCACAAAGTGGGCAAAAGGCCATAGAATCTTGCTAAAGACATTCTTCCAGCCAGCATAGCAAGCTTACTCATTTTTATTACTTCAGGAATGAGAAATGATGCAGATGGGCTCCAAAGATGGAGGGTTAAGGTTGCCGTTCCTAGTATGGACCAGATCCCTCAGGGTGACTTTCAGAATGTCACTGAGACAGTTGTTGGGACTACAGAGAAATACACAGCACATTGATCAGAGTAGTAGTCAACGTTTCAAACAGGTTCTATGTGAATTTTAACCAAAGAACATTTTGCATGCAGGCATCAGTTTCTTCCTCCCATAAGCCCTTCCTGACAACACAACAAACAACAATCTGAAATCAAACCCGACACTACCGGCAGGACCCAACTCCAGCAGATGGAGCTGGCTGTAAATAGCTTCAGTTGCCAGTTACAATAAAGACAACGTACACAGAGGTCCAAAACTAAAGTGAAGGGTGCTTGGAATTTCAAAGGAAACCAGATAAGCACAAGGTATAACAACTACTAAAGTCTCTATCCATGTGGAGCCCACAATCCCTTAGAGGTTGGCTGCAAAGGTCATAGCCATGGCTAGTGTCCAATACATCTTGGACAGGTAGAATAAGGTTTGAGGTGCTACGGCACTTCCACTCAGTCTATAAGGAGTGAGAGGGAAAGATGCCAAGTTTCTGATCTGTGTTGGGCTGGTGAGGGACAGCAGCTGCTTTTGTTATCTGCAAATGAGGTATCCTGGACATGTGGGATTGCTCTAGGCTTAATGACTTGTGGAATGGTTAAGTGAAGTCAAATCAAACGGCATTCCAGTAGAGGACTAGACCTCTAAAGTCTCAAGACAGAGACACAACCCTTACTATGAATTTTAGATTCTGTTCCAGTGGGAGTACATGCATGTATCAAACTTAGCATCTTACAAAATACTTCACAAGTATTTTCCGTAGAGCCTTTTGTCTTCAACATGTTTTGAACTGGTTCCAGCACCATCTGGATAAAGTATTAAATTTGTTCACTTTAATCGTATGTAGCAAAGAACCTTGCTTTCCTGTCTATGGTGTTTAGAGCACTCTTCTTTGGGGAACTGGTCATAGTTTCCCAGCCCCATGAAAACAAAACATGTGAGCCACAAATCAACAACCCAGTCCCCAGGGCTGCTTGAAGGGTCGGTCATTTCCTTGGAGTCTGAAAGGCCCGGCTCTGTACCTACCCAGGGTAGCCTGGTGTAAATGTACCTAAAAGTTGTGTTCCCTGAGCTTAAGTAAGTGAGTGAGCACTTCAGGGATATCGAGATAGCTTAGTGAATGACAGAGCATATTTTTCTTGCAGAAGACCAGAGTTTGGGTGCCAGGAACCATCATCTCAAAGGGTGAATAAATGCCTATAACTCTAGATCCAGGGGATTCAATGCCTTCTGTTCTTCCTGAGCACTTTCATACACATGCAAACACACACAGAGACACACACATACACACACACACACAAAAATTACATGCATTTCTAAGGAATACCTTTATTGATCTGTTCAGAGCTTTTTAAATGGACATGGCCTTTTTTTCTGGGAACAGTCTGAGCTGGATATTAGTACCTTGAAATGGATATTTTTTATCATAATACACACTTTCCTAGCAGCCAGATGTCAGGAAGATAGCAAGAAACTTTCACTATAATCCCAAGCCTGGGGTTATATTTATTCACTTTTTTCCTGATAAACTGAAATTGGCTCCCCTGTCTATCGTTAATAATTATTGCCTATATGACTTTAAAATTTTCACTATACACATCCATGTGTTATGTGCAGAAATTTTCATGTACTTACCCATTGTACTTGAGCATATTTTCTTACTCCACATATACTTCTTACCATTCTGCTGTAGTTTTCTTCTGCTGCTGTGAGAAAGCCATGTGACCAGCAACAGAAAGGGTTGTTTACTTGATGGATAGTTCCAAGTAAGAGAAAATCCATGGCAGGAATTTAAAGCAGAAACCATAGAGGAACACTGCTTGCTAATTTACTTTTTGCTCACTCAGCTAGCTTTCTTATACAGACCAGGTTCACCAGCCCAGGGATAGTGGTGCTGCCCAATGTGAACTGGACACTTATATGTGAACAATTGTTCCAGCCAGACCTTCACAGACATAGCCATGACAGATGCATGAGAGATAGATCTGGTCAGAGCAATCCCTCAGCTGGGGTTTCCTCAGATTACTACTCTACACAATTTCCTGTTGAAAGCTGAAACTAACCAGGATGCCTTCCCTTTCTCACTCCTTCTACCACTATTAGGCCCCTTTCTTTCCCAGACAGTTCCATGGTTACTTTCATATATCTACATATGATGTAGAAACCACATACGAGGGAAACTACATAGCATTTCTTAGACTGGTTTAATTTGTATAGTATGATAGTGTTCACTTGCATACCTATTATTTAACGTGAATGGAGTCTTGACTAAATTCCAGAAAAGCAAAGATATAAGAGCATATCTTTGTTTGATGGTTATTCGGGTCTGATCATTTTTACTACAAGTCATCACTTGGCTTGATCTTTTTTAAAGTTTTTGTGTGTTGAAATTTGTTTAACATGAAATCTACTATTATTATAGTTAGCTCCCCGCTGTCCACGTAAATCTAAGTCACCTGTGGGGAAAAGAGAACCTCACCGGAAGCAGGGCCTCACCTCACCTGAACCTCACCTGAAGCAGGGCCTCTATCAGACCAGCCTATGAGCATGTATGCACATCATCTTCTGATTGCTAATTGCTACAGGAGGGCACGTCCTACTGTGGGCAGAACTGTCCCTGGGCCAGGATACCTAAGCTCTGTAAGAAAGGTAGCTAAGAAAGACAGGGAAGGCAAGCCAATGAGCAGGGCTCCTCTAAGAGTTCTTTTGTTTTTGCCTCCAGGTTCCTGCCTTGAGTTCTTTTCCTCCTGTCTCTTGATAATAGACAGTAGTGGAAGAGTTTCTTTTGTGCCAAAAAAGCAACTTTGAGGGGAGCTGGTTTGTTTGACTAACAGTTAAAGCTCTTCGCCAAGAGGAGTAAAGGCAGAAACTGAAGCAGCAGCAATGGAGGGATGCTGCTTATTTCCTTTCTCTCTCTGGGCTTGCTCAACTTCTTTCTTGTTTGACCCAAGGATAACGCTACCCACAGTGGCTGGGCTCTCCCATGTTAAGCATTAAATTAAACTTATCCCAGCAGACATGTCGACGGCCAATCAGTGGAGGCCATTACTCAGATAAGGTTCTCTATTCCCAAGTATCTCTAATTTGGGTCAAGTTAAGAAACACTAAGCAGCACAATTGGCCCCTGTAGGATTGACACAGAAATACATCACTACTAATCCTAAGTTCTCCCTTTTTTCATTCCCAAGATTTCATGTTATTATCTCAAAGTATGAAATAGTATAACTTTAAAGATACCACAGTTTTTTTAATGCAAACACCTTAAATGTTAAAACTATTTCTAAAATATCCAAAGGTTCCTAACTCTATGCTCCTATAAAATTAAATGCAAGTTGAATGATTTCTTGCTTTAAGAGAAAACTGAGGCAGTCTCTGGATGGCCTTTTCTTCAGTCTCTGCTTTACACTTTGTTTCCATATTTGCTCCTATGGCTATTTTGTTCCCCTTTGTAAAAAGGACCGAAGCACCTGCAATTTAGTCTTCCTTCTTCTTGAATAATCTGTGAATTGTATCTTGGGCATTCAGAGCTTTTGGGCTAATATCCACTTATCATCGAGTACATACCGTGTGTGTTCTTTTGTGATTGGATTACCTCACTCAGGATGACAGTTTCTAGTTCCATCCATTTGCCTAATAATTTCATGAATTCGTTGTTTTTTAATAGCTGGGTCAGGGATGGTGATTCCTCCAGAAGTTCTTTTACTGTTGAGATTAGTTTTCAGTATCCTGGGTTTTTTGTTATTCCAAATGAATTTGCAAATTGCTCTTTCTAACTCTATGAAGAATTTATTTGGAATTTTGATGGGGATTGCATTGGATCTGTAGATTGCTTTCAGCAAGATGGCCATTTTTACTATATTAATCCTCCCAATCTATGAGCATGAGAGATCTTTCCATCTTCTAAGATCTTTGATTTCTTTCTTCAGAGCATTGAAGTTCTTTTCATAAAGATCTTTCACTTGATTGGTTAGAATCACACCAAGATATGTAATATTATTTGTGACTCTTGTGAAGGGACCTGGGGATTCAGTCCATATACAATCACCAAACCCCAACACTATTGTGGATGCCAAGAAATTCTTGCTGAAAGGAGCTTGATATAACTCTCCTGAGAGACCTTGCCAGAGCCTTACAAATGCAGAGGCAGATGCTCGCAGCCAACCATTGGACTGAGCATGGGGTCCCCAATGGAGGAGTTAGAGAAAGGACTGAAGGAGCTAAAGGAGTTTGCAATCCTATAAGAAGAACAACAAATCAATCAATTAGAACCCCCATAGCTCCCAGGAACTAAGCCACCAACCAAGGAGTACACATGGCTCCAGCTGCATATGTAGTAGAGGATGGCTTTGTCAGGCATCAATGGAACAAGAGGTCCTTGGACCTATGAAAACTCAATAGATGCCCCAGTGTTAGGGAATCGAGGGAGGGGGATGGGAGTGGGTACATGAGTGGAGGAACACTCTCATAGAAGCAGGGAGAGGAGGGATGGGATAGGGGGTTTCTGGGAGTGAAGAAACCAGGAAAAGAAATAGCATTTGAAATGTAAATAAAGAAAACATCCAAAAAATGGAGAGAGAGAACTGAGGCAAAAATAAAGCATGCTTAAGCAAAACAAAGTCTACCTGGGTAGCTCAAACACATCTGTAATTTAGGCATGATTTCCTAGGCTCCAAAGGTCTCTGGCTCTGCCACCTATACCATACAAAGCCTCATAGAGTCAGGCCATATCCAGTCCACACATGTTGTTCTTGGTGGTTATCTTACCTACATTCCTGGCATCTCAAATACCCTAGTTTCTTTAATGTAACATCGCTGAACTTTCACCAATGGCCTCTGTTGATGTCTTCTGAGACTCTGACCTTTAAAAAAGAGTTTAAAAAAGCACAAAACAAAACAACCTTAAGCGCTCTCTAGTAGATTGGCCATAAGGTGGCTTTAAAAGGTGATTTGTTTTTTTTGAGTTCAATGGTCATGCTTTTTCTTTTTGCTTGTGTGCTTGATTTTTTTTAATTGTTGTGAATGATAACAGGATATTAGAATCTAATAGTGTTATAATTTATAACACTATTATAATAGTGTTATTAGTTAGATTTTCCTCTTCTCTAGTGCTTCATGTTACTATTTTTATTTTTGGTCATTGTTTCTGTAGGCCATTTCTATGTCACAAATCAGCTTAAGTTGTAACTATAAGGTCTTCTTCCGGCTTCTCTAAACCCGTCCTTTCCCTTGAGCACAAGTGCTACTCTCTAACTCTCTGTGCACATGGAGTTACTTTGGAGTAGCCTAGTCTTTGACATTTCCTCATAGGAGACAGAAACAAAACAAAACAACAACAACAACAGCAACAAAAGTAGAAGGAGAGCTTGCCCCATATGAAGTAAATCCAAGTAGGAAACTTTATCCAATGAGAGCGTGGTTTGCAAATCTGTGGGAGATGCAGCAACAGTGGCGTCCTACTTCTTTGAACCTCTGGGATATGAAGTAGTCATAAGAGATCAGACCCTAGATCCCCAATGCTTGCAAATCAATGTCCTATTCATCCACACTTCTAACCAGCTTCTTTTGGAATATATGCACAGATGATTGTTGCAGGCCAAGGGCTAACACAGGTAGTCGCTATTGTACTAAGGATAAACTGACTACAATTGAACTCCATTCATCAAAACAAATTTCTCATAACAATTATAAACCTTCAGGAAAATAAATTAGGATCCAAAACAAAAGCAACAGATAGAACTGACCAATAGAATTGTCTTTCACATTGTCTCTTTTTCTTATTTTAAACATATTTTTAACTATAATTTCACAAATTCTTTTTTGGTTTTTAATTTGTATTTATATGTGTCTGTCTGTCTGTCTTTCTGTCTCTCTCTCTCTCTCTCTCTCTCTCTCTCTCTCTCTCTCTCTCTCTCTGTGTGTGTGTGTGTGTGTGTGTGTGTGTGTGTGTGTGTGTGTGTTTCACATGTGTGCCGGTGCCCAGGAGGCCAGAAGAGGGTGTCAAATTCTCTGGAACTGATGATGTAATCCCTTCAACATAGCTGCTGGGAATTTAACTCAAGTCATCTGGAAGATCACCAAGCACTCTGCACTCCAATTTTCAGAGTCTCTTTTTCTTTAAAACATTTTTTAAACCATCAAATCCAACTTGTGCTACAAAACTACTTGCTATAGATGCTTCTACTTTCCTTGGAAAGTTAGGTCAAATGACGTTTTGATGGTACATACAGGTGAAAGGATGCTTTGCCGAAACAGACACAAGAAAGAATGTTTTTTTCTGAAGAGACAGGTCCCTGGTACTTCATACTTTTCTATCTTCCAAGATGACTCTCTTTTGATAGCCTTTATCTGTTTGTATATTTGAGACCGTGTATTACTATGTAGTTCAGATTTTCCTGAAAGTTACTCTGTAGTACAAACTGGCCTTGAAGCTATGGGAATCTTCCTGCCTCAGTCTCCAAATATTGGGATAATAGACATAAATTATCACTATCTTGCAAAATATTTTATAGATTAAAAACAATTGGTTCTTTTCCCAGATGTTTTGGGTATGTGTGGGCATGTTTGGTAGTCATGTTGAATAATGTCACACTCATTGCCTCTTCTTAAATCTGAGGTAAAAATGTGTTAGTCCTAACTGGAGGTGGGACAGCTATCATACCAGCCTTGTGTCCTTATTAAATGTCCCAATTTTCACAAATGACTGGCAGTCCAAATGCATCTCAGCTGGCTAGTAAAGCACAATTAGTATTAAATTATTTAATGACCATATTAATGTTCTACAATGTTCCCATATGCATTGCCATCCAGTGGGTCTAGGGAAGATAAGACTGACTTTCCAACAAGCTTCAAGACATACCCATGATTCATTCTCAGCATTGAGTATCAAGGCTAGAGAGTGCTTGTAATGTAGGGCAGACTTTAGGGGGAACTTTTGCTTTCATGTCTGTATTAGTTTGTATCATTTGTTTTAAATGTAGTTATTTTAGTGTGTGTGTTATTGTTACGTATATGAGTCCATAAATATATAAATACAACCTACTGGTTCCAGTTGGTGTTGCTACTATGTGCATGATTTCGGAGCTAACTACTTATTTTTGCTTTTTAATTTTTAAAGATTTTATTGTATTATTTGCAGCTTTATGGGAAGTCTGTGTGTGAGTTTGTACATGTGAGTGTCAGGGCCCATGGATGTCAGAGGCCTCAGATCTCCCGGATCTGAAGTTTGAGGCTATTATGAGCTAACTGATGTGGCAGCTACCTGCTGAACTCGAATACTCTGTAAGAGTAGTGTGTTCCCTTACCAGCTAAGACATCTCTCCAGCCCAGGGTTTGAATATTTTTAGCCTGGTGACACTTCCTGTTTTCTCTCTGGGCTTCCATGGCATTAATGGAATGGAGTAAGATCAGTCTAGTTCCTGAGTAGGGCCAGCTTCGAGCTCCTACCTTCCCCACCAATGTGGACTCTGCCCTCTGGCTCTGTCGATTTTTATAAATAATAAAACATATCTTCTTTAAGTTCATTTTTGCCAGTGCCTTCTATAGTAGCAACAAAGGATTAACACAGTTGAGTTTGTAAAGAGAGTTTACTCTAGCAAAAAGGTTTCAAGGTATATTAATGTAATTTTTCATTTAATGATCTTGAGAAAAGGCTCCAGTTATTTTATTTTGTTTGAAATTAAAATTATAATTGTTTAAGTAACCTATCTGCACTTACTAGACTCTTAAATACTATAGCCAAATTTGTAAATAAACCAACTCTAACTTATTCTGCTTTTTAAATTTGATTATCTTTTTTCGTTCTGATGCTCAGTTCTCTTTCACATTGTCTCTTTTTCTTATTTTAAACATATTTTTAACTATAATTTCACAAATTCTTTTTTGGTTTTTAATTTGTATTTATATGTGTCTGTCTGTCTGTCTTTCTGTCTCTCTCTGTGTGTGTGTGTGTGTGTGTGTGTGTGTGTGTGTTTCACATGTGTGCTGGTGCCCAGGAGGCCAGAAGAGGGTGTCAAATTCTCTGGAACTGATGATGTAATCCCCTCAACATAGCTGCTGGGAATTTAACTCAAGTCATCTGGAAGATCACCAAGCACTCTGCACTCCAATTTTCAGAGTCTCTTTTTCTTTAAAACATTTTTTTAACCATCAAATCCAACTTGTGCTACAAAACTACTTGCTATAGATGCTTCTACTTTCCTTGGAAAGTTAGGTCAAATGACGTTTTGATGGTACATACAGATGAAAGGATGCTTTGCCGAAACAGACCCAAGAAAGAATGTTTTTTTCTGAAGCAGACACAGGTGAAAAGGTGTTTTGATATAACAAAACTATTGCTGAACAGGTCCACTTTCCCCATATCCTAATAACTTTTCTCTTCTACATCCTCTGCTGGGTAGTCTGCTAGAGGAGAGGTTGAACCCTTATTAAAAGTAGGTTGCAAAAATGGATGCCTCCAACTTCTCTTGGGAACGAGGTCTCCCTGGGAATGTGACTGGCCAATAGCAAATTATATTATTAAAGTAAACCAACTCTTCCTCTCCTGGCAGCTATCAAATTCCAAATTGCTCCTCGACTCTAAGCAGAAATCTGTCCCACACAGCTCTCATGAATGCTGAGATTCTGTCTGGTTTGTGCCTGCAAATGCTTGTGCACGCGTCAATATCCGTGCATGCAACTTCCCTTTGAGGCTAAAAAACATTGTTTCTTGAGCTTATCCATCATCTCCTCATTTTACAATCTTTTCACTCCTACTTCCATAAAGATATTTAATGAGGAGATCTATGTGAAACACATGTGTCATTTAGTACTGAACACTCCATAGTCTCTTACTCTCTGCACATGCAGCAGTTATGTATTCTCTGTTAATTCTTACATATTGCAAGCTTCTCTGCTAAGGGCTGAGAGATGACCTGACCTCTAGGTTTAGCAATATGTCATTAGGAGTCCTTTTATTAGTATATTCATTTAGCAGAATAATAGTACTATGTTCTCTCCTAGGCCCTATGACCTATCTTGCCACAAATTATTGGCCCCATTAATAGTGCAAGGTATAGGATCCAGTTCATGGAACAGGCCTTAGAAATTAGTCGGTTGTTGGGAAGCAGGCTGATTTAAGGCTTTCTCAGAATCCCTAATGAAAGGACAAAAAGAACATTAGTCCTGTGTCATTGCCCAAGGGCAGACTTGGCAAGGTCTACTCTGGGGCTAGGGCCAGGGCCTCAAAGGAGTCATGATTGTACTTTCTGGGAACTCAACACTTCCTACTGTGCTGTGGTTATCAATCCTAAGGCAGCTGAGTCTGAGGTATTCTGTTTCAATTTACCAACATTGCTTAACTGGATTTCCATGGATTCTATCTCATTCTCTGCATACAAACTGTATAGAAGATATTGTTTCTTAATAAACTTATAAGCTTTTAAGGTACAGCTTGTTTAAGACCTTATGACCTGGGTTTCCTGTCTTCTATATTTTCTCATGTTTTTTTTTTTTCAGGAACTTGTCATGAAGAATGTCAATGATGAACCCCTTGATCCCAGCCAGTTGGTAACTCTCATAACATTTGTGCCAGTGAGTGTGTCTTGTCAGATCAATCATTAGTGTAGCTTCCAGGGTTCATAGATGAATGAAATTGATGAGTTTTCTCCTCCAGCATGCATATAGCACCTTCTAACATTACAGAAGTTAGTCACTATAGATGAAGATTCCAGATGGTTATTGTCTTGATTTTCCCATGTCTGTGATTCAAGTATATGGTGTCTCTAGCAATATGTCCCTACTCTAAGTTTCTGAAGGGTAACCGAGAGTGTTGGCAATACCATACAGAAACCTACTACAGTAGAAACTACCTAAACTATATACATGTACTTTAAGATACTTTGTGATAAGATAGCCCTAGTACATAGAATTGAATATAAAACAAAACACAATTTAAAAAAAAAAAAACATGTGCATACTTCAAATCTCAGAACCCAGATGTTATCCTGGAAAGCTAGGTAATTTATTTTTCTGACATTTCCTTGTATGCTAATGCTAACCTTTAACAAAAGGAAATATGATCTAGTGTGCTTGTTTTTATAATTGCCTTTTCTTGTTTAACCATATATTTTAATCATCTAGCCATACTAATAAGCATATTTTCAGAATGTTATTGTTAGTGAATACATGACATTGGTTTAAATGGAGAACACCTAACTCATTTGACCTGTCTCTTATTCTTGGGTATTTTCTTTGCATCATTTTCTGCTGCATTCTAATTATTATTTTGGAATTTAAATTGTATGATAGCTAATAGCATGTATATTTTTGTTGATTTTTATTTTACTTTTAATTGCTAACATTTCAAAACATTCTTATTGGGGCTAGGGAGATGAGCATGCTTGCCGTAAAAACATGAGAACTTGATTTCAATCCCTAATACCTAAAGACCAAGGTATATCACATGCCTGTGATATGAGTGTTAAGAAGCCTGAAACATGGGGATCTCTGGGGTTCATTTTCCAGGTAGTCTAGAAAAATCAGTGACACGCCCCTGGTTCCTGTAGAGACCCTGTCTCAAAGCAAACAAAGACACAAACAGAGTGAGGTTGGAGAGTGGCTCCGTGGGTAAAGTCCTCCTTATGCAAGCCTGAGAACATGAGTTCAGATCCTCTATGCTCATGTAAAAGCCAGGTCTGGTAGCGCACAGCTGTAACACCAGTGCTGGGAGGAAAGGAAAAGTGGATTCTAAGAACTCACTATCCAATTGGTCTAGCTGAAATGGAAAACTCCATGTTAAAGGTATTAAGATATAGACACTGTATCAAAAAGATAGAGTGGAGAGAAATAGAGGAAGATACTCACAGTAAACCTATGGCCTACACATGCATGCACGTATACATATGTGCGTGTGCACACACACACACACACACACACTCCAAAAAATTAAGTGAACAATGATTGATGAAGACATACATCATCGACTTCTGACCTCCAAATGTACATGTACATATGAGCAGGGATAAACAGACATACATGTATAACACACACACACATGTATACACACACATGTATACACACATGTATGGACATACACACACACATACACATGCATACACATGTTCTTCCTATAAATTATTTGACTGATGCAGTGAAAGGAAAATAATATACATACACTCTCTTTGGTTGTTAAGTAATTTATGTTTCTCCTTATGTAAAAAGTATCTTTTGCAAAGCAAAAATGTCTTACCTTAATGATATCAAAATTGTCAGTTTTTATTTTATGGGTTACAATTTGGGTGGTTTTATCTCAAAATTCTTTCCCTAACCTAAGTTCACACAGATTTTTCTCTTATGTTTTATTCAAAAGGTTTTACAGTTTTATTCTTTCATTTATACTCGTAATCCATTCTGAATTAATTTTGCACAGGTCTGAATTATAGCCTAAGGGTCTTTTCCTCTATAGCTGGTTCTCTGGTTATTCCAATAAAATTTCTTTAAAAAAAATCTTTTCTCCCCTGAATTTTCTTTAAACCTTTGTCAAAAAATCAATGTGACCCTATTTCTAGGTGTCTATTTCTGCACTTTCTATTCAGTTGCATTTATCTGTCTACACATTCTTCCTAACCTCTTCCCTGCCTTGAATGCTGTAGTTATATTACAGCTGAAAGCCCTCCTAAGTCTTACAGTCAATGAGCACCTCTAACTCCATTTCTTCTCAGTATCACTTTAGTTATCATCAGCTCTTTCTCTTTCATATGAATTCAAAGATTATCTTATTAATGCTGCCAAGGATGATGAAATTTAATTGAAATTGCCTTGAATCTATAAATTACTTTGTGAGACTTTTTATCTTTAACTTATTGTGTTTTTTCACTACACACATATGGTATCTTTCTCCTTTTTATCTTCACTGAGAATCTGCCTGTTTTTGTACTTTTCACCACAGAAAAAGCTCAGATAATATTAGATTTGTACCTAAGAATTTGATTATATTTAGTGCTCCTTTTATATATTTTTGATTAGCAAGTATTCGTTACGTGTTTACAGAATTTTCAGTGATTTTTTTTTAAAATGTGCTACCTAGCTCCATCCTTACTACATGTATTTGTAGAGAAAGTGAAGGAGCTGGCTCTTAGGAAGGGTCCCCTATTCAATCAAGAGGACTGGAGAGAAATAGTGATGGTGACACTGAGAAAATAATAATAATAATTAATAATAATAATTAGAAGAAAAAGAAAGAGAAAGAAGAAAGAAAGAAAGAAGGAAGGAAGGAAGGAAGGAAGGAAGGAAGAAAGAAAGAAAGAAAGAAAGAAAGAAAGAAAGAAAGAAAGAAAGAAAGAAAGAAAGAAAGAAAGAAAGAAAGAAAGAAAGAAAGAAAGAAAGAGAAAAGGAAGGGAAGAGGAGAGGGGAGAGAAGGGAAGAGAAGGGGAGGGGAAGGGAGGGGAGGGAAGGGAAGGGGAGGGGAAGGGAAGGGAAGGAAGGGGAGGGGAGGGGAGGGGAGGGGAGGGAAGGGAAGGGAGGGGAGGGGAGGAAAGGGAAGGGAAGGGAAGGGAAGGGAAGGGAAGGGAAGGGAAGGGAAGGGAAGGGAAGGGAAGGGAAGGGAAGGAAGGAAAAATGTGCCCCACTCTGGCAGCTTGTCCTCAGAGTCAGAAAACTTGGAATTTTCTGTGTGAAATAGCAACTTTGAAATTTCTTTTATTCAAATCTTACTTCACAACGTTAACCTTTGCGTTACATTCACCTCCTCCAAAATTATTAGATATATTTTACTTGCTAGAGTTTTAGGTAGAAAAAAATCCCAATTCAAGCATTCCAACAGGGGTTGGCATGGTAACTGGCTCAGAGGTAAAGACCCAGGGTTTGGTTTCTAGCACAAACAGCTAGTGCCTCACAAAACATTTAACTTAAACTTCAGGGTATTCAAAGCTCTTTTCAAACACACACACACACACACACACAATTCTTTAGAAAAAAAGAAAGAAAGAATTTCAAATGACAAGGCTCAGACATCAAGGTCTGTCAGAGACAGAGTAGTGGCAAAGGACAGAAAAGGCCCTACAGTCAGAGTGACCCCATTAAAAAGCGAGAAAAGGGCTCAATTACCCCATCCCTTTCTTTCAAGAACTGACAGAGGAATTTTGAGATAGAAGGGCTCTCTAACAGGCCTCAACCTGGCAAACATGATACCAGCAGATCTTGCCTTACCCCATTCTCTCTCCCTTGCTAAAACCTAGATTATATTTCTAAACCTAGCTCCCAAGTTCTATTCTTTTATTTGACTACTTCCTCAGTCCTGACTCCAAGGTCCAGCTATAAAAACATCAAGGTCCAGAAATTCAAGTTCATTATTTGGCTACACTGGCTAACACATCCAATCAGGACTTACCAACCTTGGCATTTTGATAGGAATGGCCCCCATAGACTCATGTGTTTGAGTGCTTAGCCCATAAGGAGGACCACTACTAAGAAGAGGTTTGGCCTTGGTGGAGTGGGTGTGGCCTTGTAGGAAGGGTGTCACTGTGAAGCCAGGCTTTGGTGTCTCCTATGCCCAAACTACACTCAGTGTGACACATCGTCTCCTGCTACCTGCAGATCAAGATATAAAACTCTCAGCTTTTCCAACACCATGCCTGCCTACACACTGCCATGGTTCCCACCATGACATAATGGAATAAACTTCTGAAAATATAAGTCAGTCCCTTAAATGTTCTCCTTTATAAGAGTTGCCTTGGTCGTGATGCCTTTTCTCAGGAATACAACCCTAGCTAAGATACCAACTAATCATAGCACAGATTTCCCCTCTCTCCCTTTTCTATTTAAAAAGCATTCCCTAAGAAACACCTGTTATCTGTCTTTGCCTAATTCAGGGACAGATACCCCTACTTCTATTGTACATCCAGGGTAATGAATCTCCTCTGTGATGAGAATTTTGCATCTTTGTGTGTTCTATGCTGATTCTGAGCCCCTCCCCCCTTTCATGGATTTTTATAGAAGAGAAGAATAAAGCGGTGGATACAGCTGGTACAGCAGATAGCTAAGGAATAGGCTGTGGCCTGGTAGATGCCACATGGTGTGACAATTGAACCTATCATGAGAAATGATTACTCCTGCTTAGGAGTAGACCCAGTTCCTACCATAGGGCACCTGTCCCCACTTGGCAGGGATCTTGATGTGGTTCATGTGTTCTGTGAGGCTTTCTATTTCCTGGGGTTTCAGTTCTTTAACAGAAAGATATTGATCAAGCCTGGAATCCAAGGAAACTGAAGAAGAGAGCCCATGTAAAGCTTTGTGTAAAGTGCTTGCCTGCAAGCATAAGTAACTGAAGTCAAACTTACATTGAAAAGTCAGGCATGATAACATGTGTTTGCAGTCTCAGTGTTGGGAAGATAAAGACAATCAGGCTCGTGAGTCTTACAGGATAACTTGATTAGCCTATTTATCAAGGCTCCAGGCCAGCAAGAGACCCTATCTCTAGAAGTAGGTGGATAGGAACTGAAGAATTAAAACTGCCTGGGGCTTCCAAAGACATGTAAACATGTATATGTACCCCCACCACACACACATAAATGCACACACACAGACACACCTAAAATAAAGCGATTTGGAAGAAGAACGTAATTTTAAGTACACTATGAATCTGAAGAGAAGCATGAATGGGATTAAAGCCAAAGCTGGGCTCTTCAACGGGAAGTCAGAGAAAGCCTTAAAGATGGATGCACAGAGCCACAGCATGCCCTTCTCTGGCATCCTCCTACTCCAAGTCGTTCCCTCTAACCATCGAAATGCTATAGCTGAGTTCTTCCCTTAATAGTTATTCATTGTGACATGCAAGGCTCTACAAATGACACCTGAGAGGGCAGAAAAAGGTCTCTGTCTTAAATAGATTTAACTATTAACTTGAAATAGCTTACTGTCACCTGAAAGAAGAGTCTCTTTTCAGGGATTGTCCAGATCCAATTGTGGGGGATTGGGGAGGACTACCTTGACTACTAGTTGATGTAGGACAACACAATCCACCATTCCCTGGGAAGGCAGGACTGTATTATGTTAAGAGAGGTAGTTAAGCATGAGCCAGAAAGAGCTATCAAATAGCAGTCCTCCACAGTTCATGCTTGAATTCCTGACTTCTCTAAATCAGAGACTTTGAACTGGAAGTGAGAGCCAAGCCAGTCCTTCCCTCCTCAGTGTTACTTTTAAGTCGGAGTATTTTATCACAGCCACAGATATCAAATTAAGCCAGTCCAAATTCTAAATATTTAATGAATTCAACAGAGGAAGCTGGAGAAAAGCCATAACTTGTAAGCAGAGACCTTTCTATCGTTCCTCCTTCCTCTCTAAAATGCTAACCTGGGTTTCCTCCACATTCTGGTTTTATAGATAGATAAATAGATAGATAGATAGATAGATAGATAGATAGATAGATAGATAGATAGATAGAGATACATCTATCCTCCAATTGTATTTCCCTTTCTTTTCTCTAGTCTGTAAGTTGCCTTGAAGTGAGCGCATTTGTTATTCACACCATTGAATTCTTGCCTGTGGTCAGCTCTGTAACAGCTCTGATTTCTCTTTCAACAAACCCATCTCCAAGGCGCCTCTAATTAGAGTCCTTTTAATTAGAACTTCCTTAATCACTGTGGTAAGTGATTATATCCACTTAACTCACTCTTCTGAGTCCTCCCTTTCTATTCTTACACAAATCTCTCCGGCCTTCTCTCTTCCTTCTTTTAAGTATTACATTGGTTTGTCCTTCTGTGCCTGCTTTGGGTCCAATAAGTGGACCACCCGGCCTTCCTTCTAGACACAGGTGGGACACTAATAGCTCTGCTCATTTTTTTCTGCTTCATTTTTACTAGCTCCCAATGCATAAACCTTCAGATTCCTGAAAACCCCATATTAAGAGACTTTGGGGGCTTGGAAGATGACTCAGTGAGGAAAGCACTTTCCTTGCAAGTAGGGAGACCCAATTATGCACCCCTAGACTTGCTATAAAGACAGGCACAGTAGCACATGCCTGTAATCGCGTACTCTTTCAAGGAGCTGGGGGCAAAGAAGGGAATCTCTTGAAGCATGTGTGCCAGGCAGCCTGGGGCATGCAATGACAAAGACAAGACTGGCTGAAACAAAGTACAGTGCTGTCACTGACACATAAGATTGTCCTCTGACCTTTACTATGTTTACCATACACACATACACCCATTTACACCAGAGCTGGGTGAGAGAGAGAGGGAGAGAGAGGCTACGTGTCTATCTTGTTGGCTCAGGGGACGCAGAACACAGTCCAGTAATCGGGGTCCTCAGTCCTTGTTCTCTCAGGTGGGAAACACCAGGGTTTGGGACAAATGTTGTCAGAGAAACACTGAGTGCTGGGAACGTTGGGGAACGGGGTCCCTTGTCCATGCTTCCACTCAGGGCGTTTATGGGCCAGGCAGAGAAGGGGTGGAACCTGGCTTGATTCTGAGCGAGTGCCTAGAGTGTGGAGATACTGGAAGAAAGAAGACCTTCTCAGGAGATTTAGGCAAGGCTCTTTAACACAAAATCTATCTTTGACAAAGGAGATGGTCCTTTGCTTGTTCAAACTGCTTCATTTGGTGGTGAATATGAATACCTTACTCAGAGTGACCCAGGGATTAAATTCCCTTTGCAGGATGAATGTCCAGGAAGGGAAGCTCATTGGCTGTCACTTAGAGTCTAGCTAGATACCTCATTAGCATGGAGAGCTCCAGGTTTATATGCTACCTGACTGATTGCCATGATTCTCTTTGTTGGGTGTCATGTTAAATGTTCCACATCAGATAATTTGACCAGAAGCTCGTTCCGCTCCTGTTGGTCTCAGGTCTGAGATTCTCTGGGGCCTGAGCCTACTCATAGTCCATTTGCTGTGTCACATGCACAGGTCTTTCCTGGCTTCTGACAGTCTATTGAACATAGCCTTTTCTCCCTGACACCCCATGGTCTGCTCTCTTCGGTTACCATTTCTTAGGATGCAGCAAACCTCTGGAGATCCTGTGGCTGCTCCATTTGGTATAGCAGGCATGGGCACCACAGCACAACTTTCTCCAGCTGTCAACATGTTCCTTGCTAACCCTCAAGCTCTTGTTTCTCTTCTGGTTGTGCCTTCAAAGCATCCTGGGTCAGAAAGCTATATCTAATTTCAGAGTGATAAAGATTTTCTCTGTGTTCTGTGTTAAGGTAAGGGCATATCATTGAAGTATTGTTATGAATGTCACATTACCCAGCTAATAATTACATAATAAAACCACAAGGTGGGTGACTTCAACACTGGACACTCTTTTAAGCTTTTTAATTATGTATATTATGTATCACAATTTTCTTTCTATTGCTGTGATAAACACTATGGTTGAAAGGAAGAAAGAACATTTATTTTATCATACAGCTTATAGTCCACCTGGAAAGGAAGTCAGGTCAGCAACTCAGAGCGATCGTGGAGGAACACTGCTTTCTGGCTTCCTTCCCATGGCTTGCTTGGTCCATTTTCCTCTACATCCCAGAGCCATTAGCCATTGTGTGGCACCACCCAAAGTAGAGAGGCCAGTCTGATGAAGGTATTTTCTCAGTAGGGGTTCCAGCTTCCAAATGGACCCTAGCTTGCGTCAAGTTGACAAAAATATGACCAGCATGATGTGTGACTGAGTGTGTGCACATGAGTTCAGATACCCAAGGAGGCCAGAAGGGGATGTCAGATCCCCAGTGACTGAAGCTATACACAGTGTGAATCACCTGATGCTGATGCTGGAAACCAAACTCTGGGCATCTGTAAGCACAGCAAGCTTGCCATCCTCAATAGAAGATATTCTACCCTCACAGGTCAGAAATGGAAATATCGCTCAAGGCATGAACACCTTCGATTCTTTCTGAAGTTTTCCCCGTGCTACCAGCTGCTGTCCCCTGTATGCTATGCATCTTTTTCTGTATGGATACTCCAGTCTCCTTCACAGGAAGACACCACTTTGCTTGGATTTGCCTCCATTTTCATTAATTTATGTTTCTAAAGAGTTACTGCTGACATTCCAAGAGATAAAGCACTGGATATTACTGGTTCTCTCCCTCCCTCCCTTCCCCTCGCTCCCTTCCCTTCTCTTCCTCTTTCCCTCCCTCCCTCTCCCTCTTCTTCCATCTCTCTTTCTCTCCCTCCCTACCCTCTGCCTCATTTCTTCTCTATCTCCTTCCCACTCTTTTATTTTCTCTCCTGTCTCTCCCTCACTGTCTCTCTTGTCTGTTTCTCTCTCCCACTTTCTCTCTCTTCATCCTTTGCTATCTTTCTGGCTCTCTCTCCTCTTTTCTCTCCCCATTTATTTCTTTTGCCCCCCTTTCCCCCTTTCTCCCTTCACTTCAGTTCCTTCTAATTCCCTCCCTCCTCCATCTATTTCCTTCTGACATAAATACCCATTCTTAAACCAAGTAGCTAGTAATTTTCCCACACACCACTGAAAATCTCTCTACATGGCTGACATCTGGTCTTATGTTCCTTGCATGATTGCCATAGCATCCATGGGCCAGAGGTTCCCCCAGATACTTAGCCAAATACTGTACTTAGTGCTGCATCAGTTCATCATATACTCAGAGGCACCCGGAACCTCCCAGGAGCATGGCCACATGTATTTCAAGGGAATCATTGCTGAACATCCCTCACGTTTTATGTCTAATGGGTATTGAAGACTGTGATAACTAATACATGTAACCTGATTTCATGAGTGCTTCTTCCTAAGGCTAAGTTTGCTGTATGACCCTGGGTAACTCATAAACGTCTCTGTACCTCACTTTTATTTTCCTTCCTCTCTACTATGGATGTGACAATTTGAATGGCTTTCACCAAATCAACTAGGGGAACATTTGGCACGTCATCACTCACTCACCTATTTTCATTTAAAAAAATTCAAATTATTCTGAGTTGAAAAAAAAGCCTGTAAACTACTTAAATATAATCATATTCCAATTGGAAAGTATGACTACTCCTCTGCACCAGAAACCTGTAGAGATCTTTGTGTTTTTAATGTCTGTCTAGCAACATTTAAAGGTCAAGGAATCAAATAATATGAAATTCGTTATCGAAGGAAGAATCCATGTGTTATATGCTTGCTACTGCCAAAGAAAGTGTTAATTCCCATGTCACCACACTTGGACATCAAAATTGCCCTACTAGTGACAAAGC
The DNA here is from genome assembly GCF_947179515.1 of Apodemus sylvaticus. NCBI lineage: Eukaryota > Metazoa > Chordata > Mammalia > Rodentia > Muridae > Apodemus > Apodemus sylvaticus. The sequence continues at coordinate 28,232,946 of NC_067483.1, read as the reverse complement.
ACCATGGTTTATTGACTTCTTTGTCCCTTGGTGTCTGCCTGTCATGTCTAGCTCTAATGCCAGAGTCACTAAGGACATCAATGCTTCTCTATGATCAGCTTAAAGTCAGTGCTTTAGATTGCACAGTTCATAAAGGACTCAGCAAAACATAAAACATTCAGGCTTATCCACCAACACAGGCATCAAACAGCACAGTATTTGAGAGTATGAAGAACATCACTCTGCTGAACAGATCTTGAATTTCCTAGAGGATCATAAAACCTCCCATGGTCTCTCTTCCACCAACCACTTTCTTTTTTTAAATATTTTTATTTTCTATATTCTTTGCTTACATTCCAAATGATTTCCCCTTTCCCAGATCCCTCCTCCCCATATGTCCCATAAACCTTCTTCTCTCCATCCATTCTCTAATCACCTCCCTCCTTTTTCTCTGTCCAACCACTTTCAATGAACTAGTTAAATAAAGAAAGCATGATGAAGTCTGGATCATTGATTGCTGGTCTCCATGGTGTCATCTCTGTCATGTCTTAATGCCAGAATGGAAAAGAATGGCCAGCACATTAACTGGACTGCTCAAATGTAAGCAGGGTGGACTGCCAACAGGATCACTCTTCTTATACCTAAGAAAAAAGAATATACTCTGAGATAAGCTTTTATTGCCCAAAGTCAAGTAAAGCTTATCCACTTCATAGTTACAGTAGCTGATACAAGGCTGCTTATTCCCTGAAAAGCTTGGGTTTTGTGTCTTTACAAGCATCCATAGATTTGACATCACAGACTTTTAATGAAAATGTTTTACAAGGGAAAACTCACTAAGAGGTTAATTTCTATTGTCCTTGGTGTGGCTCTTGCCAGAATTTTCATTCAGAGTTTGAACTCTTGGCTGTAATTGAAGGGAAAGTGAAACCCTGGGGATGCATACTGCCAGGTTTATGCCCAAACCTGCTGGAAGACTTGTACAAAAGCATACCCACGTGTTGAATTTTATTACTGTGAACAAACAGTATTTGGGAAAGCAAATACATTCCAGAGATGCAAAAACTATTGTGGTCTTAATTCATAGAAAGTTAGAAACTCTCCTAAGCCAATAAAGAGAAATAAGAATGAGTTTTGACAATAGTGAAGCAAAAATCTAGAAAGAAAAGAATGTGGAAAATCGCATCAAAGGATCCCTTTTCCAAACACTGAGATTGCTCCTGGAGAAATCAGATACCTGTGATCTTGGCCTTGCAATTGAGCAGCACAGACACCAACACCAGACTTTACAGACCACATATGGTGCTTTGTTGAACCCATGCTCTTAATTCTTCTAAAAATGCAAACATCACTACTTTTCTTTAGTTTATTTATTTATCCAGTTTAAATCCCAATTGTACTCCCTCACTCCTCTCTTCCCAGTCCCACCCTCACAAATCCCTCTCCCCATTACCCCATCTCCTTCTCCTCAGAGAGGACCAACAAAGCAGCCCAGCTAGGAGAAAGAGATGAAATTAGAGCCAAGCATTAGAGTCAGAGAGAGCCCCCACTCCAGTTGTTAGAAGACCCACATGAAGACCAACATGCACATCTGCCAAAAATATGTATGGGACCTAGGTCTAGTCCCTGCATGCTCTTTGGTTGGTGTTTCAGTCTCGGTGAGCCTCATGGACCCAGGTTAGTTTACAAGTAGCTCTTCTTGTAGTATCTTTGACACCACCAACCCCCCTCAGTTCTATCCCCAACTCTTCCACAAGATTCCCCTAGCTCCACCTAATATTTGCCTGTGGGTCTGTGCATCTGTTTCCATCAGTTGCTGGGTGAAGCTTCTCAGAAGACCATTATATTTGGTTTCTATTTGCAAGCATAGCAGAGTATCACTAATGGTCTTAGGAGGTGACTCTCTCCATTGGGATGGTTCTCAAGTTGAGCCAGTCATTGGTTCACCATTCCCTTAGGCTCTGTTCCATATTTATTCCTGTGCACATTGTAGGCAGGACAAATTTGGAGTCAAAGGTTTTGTGGGTGAAAGTTGTCTCCCCTCTCCCTCTGGAAGCCCTGCCTGGATATTGGAGGGGGGCCATTGGAGTCTCCATATCCGTTGCTGAGAACAGCAAACACCATTCTTAACTTGAGGCCACACAAAAATGTTGCACAAGCCAAATCAGATTTGCCTGGGAGTTAGTTTGCTGACCTAGAAGTGGTGTTAAGTATACATAGCTCTGACTATATTATTTTATTTTTAATATTCTCACTTATGAGTAAGTAAAAATATACTCCACTTTTATAAGCTAAAGATATACAAAGAGAGACAGATAAAATAAATGATTGATTGATAGATAGATAGATGATAGATAGATAGATAGATAGATAGATAGATAGATAGATAGATAGATAATAGATAGATGATAGATAGCTGATAGAGACATAGATGATAATAATTAGGTAACACATTCCTCAGTGTGTTATGGGGCATGGCATTGGTTAGGGAACATAAAACTTTGGGAACAGATCCCCGCATAGAAGAGACCTGGAACACTAGTAGATCTTACCACTGCCCTGTATTTGAGTGGCAGTGGTGGGTTGAAGAGTGACCATTGTTCTTTTTTTTTTTTTTATTCGATATAATTTATTTACATTTCAAATGATTTCCCCTTTTCTAGCCCCCCCACTCCCCGAAAGTCCCGCAAACCCCCTTCTCTTCCCCTGTCCTCCCACCCACCCCTTCCCACTTCCCCGTTCTGGTTTTGCTGAATACTGTTTCACTGAGTCTTTCCAGAACCAGGGGCCACTCCTCCTTTCTTCTTGTACCTCATTTGATGTGTGGATTATGTTTTGGGTATTCCAGTTTTCTAGGTTAATAACCACTTATTAGTGAGTGCATACCATGATTCACCTTTTGAGTCTGGGTTACCTCACTTAGTATGATGTTCTCTAGCTCCATCCATTTGCCTAAGAATTTCATGAATTCATTGTTTCTAATGGCTGAATAGTACTCCATTGTGTAGATATACCACATTTTTTGCATCCACTCTTCTGTTGAGGGATACCTGGGTTCTTTCCAGCATCTGGCAATTACAAATAGGGCTGCTATGAACATAGTAGAACATGTATCCTTATTACATGGTGGGGAGTCTTCTGGGTATATGCCCAGGAGTGGTATAGCAGGATCTTCTGGAAGTGAGGTGCCCAGTTTTCGGAGGAACCGCCAGACTGATTTCCAGAGTGGTTGTACCAATTTGCAACCCCACCAGCAGTGGAGGAGTGTTCCTCTTTCTCCACACCCTCTCCAACACCTGCTGTCTCCTGAATTTTTAATCTTAGCCATTCTGACTGGTGTAAGATGAAATCTTAGGGTTGTTTTGATTTGCATTTCCCTAATGACTAATGAAGTTGAGCATTTTTTAAGATGTTTCTCCGCCATCCGAAGTTCTTCAGGTGAGAATTCTTTGTTTAACTCTGTACCCCATTTTTTAATAGGGTTGTTTGGTTTTCTGGAGTCTAACTTCTTGAGTTCTTTATATATATTGGATATTAGCCCTCTATCTGATGTAGGATTGGTGAAGATCTTTTCCCAATTTGTTGGTTGCCGATTTGTCCTCTTGATGGTGTCCTTTGCCTTACAGAAACTTTGTAATTTTATGAGGTCCCATTTGTCAATTCTTGCTCTTAGAGCATGCGCTATTGGTGTTCTGTTCAGAAACTTTCTCCCTGTACCGATGTCCTCAAGGGTCTTCCCCAGTTTCTTTTCTATTAGCTTCAGAGTGTCTGGCTTTATGTGGAGGTCCTTGATCCATTTGGATTTGAGCTTTGTACAAGGAGACAAGGATGGATCAATTCGCATTCTTCTGCATGCTGACCTCCAGTTGAACCAGCACCATTTGTTGAAAAGGCTATCTTTTTTCCATTGGATGTTTTCAGCCTCTTTGTCGAGGATCAAGTGGCCATAGGTGTGTGGGTTCATTTCTGGATCTTCAATCCTGTTCCATTGATCCTCCTGCCTGTCACTGTACCAATACCATGCAGTTTTTAACACTATTGCTCTGTAGTATTGCTTGAGGTCAGGGATACTGATTCCCCCAGATTTTCTTTTGTTGCTGAGAATAGTTTTAGCTATCCTGGGTTTTTTGTTGTTCCAGATGAATTTGAGAATTGCTCTTTCTAACTCTGTGAAGAATTGAGTTGGGATTTTGATGGGTATTGCATTGAATCTGTATAGTGCTTTAGGCAAAATGGCCATTTTAACTATATTGATTCTACCGATCCATGAGCATGGGAGGTTTTCCCATTTTTTGAGGTCTTCTTCCATTTCCTTCTTCAGAGTCTTGAAGTTCTTGTCATACAGATCTTTCACATGTTTGGTAAGAGTCACCCCAAGATACTTTATACTGTTTGTGGCTATTGTGAAGGGGGTCATTTCCCTAATTTCTTTCTCAGCCTGCTTATCCTTTGAGTATAGGAAGGCCACTGATTTGCTTGAGTTGATTTTATAACCTGCCACTTTGCTGAAGTTGTTTATCAGCTGTAGGAGCTCTCTAGTGGAGTTCTTTGGGTCACTTAGGTAGACGATCATGTCGTCTGCAAATAATGATAGTTTGACTTCTTCCTTTCCAATTTGTATCCCTTTGACCTCCTTATGTTGTCGAATTGCCCGAGCTAGTACCTCAAGTACAATATTGAAAAGATAAGGAGAAAGGGGGCAGCCTTGTCTGGTCCCTGATTTCAGTGGGATTGGTTCAAGTTTCTCTCCATTTAGTTTGATGCTGGCTACCGGTTTGCTGTATATTGCTTTACTATGTTTAGTTATGGGCCTTGAATTCCTGTTCTCTCCAAGACTTTAAGCATGAAGGGATGCTGAATTTTGTCAAATGCTTTTTCAGCATCCAATGAAATGACCATGTGGTTTTGTTCTTTGAGTTTGTTTATGTAGTGGATTGTATTGATGGATTTCCGTATATTGAACCAACCCTGCATTCCCGGGATAAAGCCTACTTGATCATGGTGGATGATCGTTTTGATGTGTTCTTGGATTCGGTTGGCAAGAATTTTATTGAGTATTTTTGCATCGATGTTCATAAGGGAAATTGGTCTGAAGTTCTCTTTCTTTGTTGGATCTTTGTGTGGCTTTGGTATCAGCGTAATTGTGGCTTCGTAGAAGGAATTGGGTAGTGTTCCTTCTGTTTCTATTTTGTGGAATAGTTTGAAGAGTATTGGTGTTAACTCTTCTTTGAAGGTCTGGTAGAATTCTGCACTGAAGCCATCTGGTCCTGTGCTTTTTTTGGTTGGAAGACTTTCTATGACTCCTTCTATTTCTTTAGGCATTATGGGACTGTTTAGATGGTCTAGTTGGTCCTGATTTAATTTTGGTATTTGGTATCTGTCAAGGAAATTGTCCATTTCCTCCAGATTCTCCAGTTGTGTTGAGTATAGGCTCTTGTAGTAGGATCTGATGATTTTTTGGATTTCCTCAGTTTCCGTTGTTATATCTCCCTTTTCATTTCTAAGTTTGTTAATTTGGATACTTTCTCTGTGCCCTTTGGTCATTCTGGCTAAGGGTTTATCTATCTTGTTGATTTTCTCAAAGAACCAGCTCCTGGTATTGTTGATTTTTTGTATGGTTCTCTTTGTTTCTACTTGATTGATTTCGGCCCTGAGTTTGATGATTTCCTGCCTTCTACTCCTCCTGGGCGAAATAGCTTCTTTTTGTTCTAAGGCTTTCAGGTGTGTCATTAAGCTGGTAATGTATGCTCTCTCCATTTTCTTTTTGGAGGCACTCAGGGCTATGAGTTTTCCTCTTAGCACTGCTTTCATTGTGTCCCATAGGTTTGGGTATGTTGTGTTTTCATTTTCATTGTGTTCTAAAAAGTCTTTAATTTCTTTCTTTATTTCTTCCTTGACCAAGGTATCATTGAGTAGAGTATTGTTCAGTTTCCACGTGTATGTGGGCTTTCTGTTGTTTCTGTTGCTATTGAAGACCACTTTTACTCCATAGTGATCAGATAGGAGGCATGGGATTAGTTCGATCTTCTTATATTTGTTGAGGTCTGTCTTGTGACCAATTATATGGTCGATTTTGGAGAAGGTACCATGAGGTGCTGAGAAAAAGGTATATTCTTTTGTTTTAGGATAGAATGTTCTATATATATCTGTTAAATCTAATTGGTCCAAAGCTTCAATTAGTTTCATTGTGTCCCTGTTTAGTTTCTGTTTTCCTGATCGGTCCATTGAGGAAAGTGCAGTGTTGAAGTCACCCACAATTATTGTGTTAGGTGCAATGTGTGCTTTTAGTTTTAATAAAGTTTCTTTTACGAAAGAGGGTGCCCTTGCATTTGGTGCATAGATGTTCAGGATTGACAGTTCTTCTTTTTGTATTTTTCCTTTGACCAGCAAGAAGTGTCCCTCAGGGTCTCTTTTGATGACTTTGGGTTGAAAGTCAATTTTATCTGATATTAAAATGGCTACTCCAGCTTGTTTCCTGAGACCATTTGCTTGTAAAATTGTCTTCCAGCCTTTTACTCTAAGGTAGTGTTTGTCTTTGACCCTGAGGTGTGTTTCCTGTAAGCAGCAAAATGTAGGGTCCTGTTGACGTATCCATTCAGTTAGTCTGTGTCTTTTTATTGGGGCATTAAGTCCATTGATGTTAAGAGATATTAAGGAATAGTGATTGTTACTTCCTATCATTTTTGACGTTATTTTTTAAATTTGAATGCTTAACTTCTTTTGGGTTTGATGAAAGGTTACTATCTTGCTTTTTCCAGGGTGAAGTTTCCCTCCTTGTATTGGTGTTGTCCTCCCATTATCCTTTTCAGGGCCGGGTTTGTGGATAGATATTGGGTAAACTTGGTTTTGTCATGAAATATCTTAGTTTCTCCATCTATGGTGATTGAGAGTTTTGCTGGATATAGTAGTTTTGGTTGGCATTTGTGTTCTCTTAGAGTCTGCATGAGATCTGCCCAGGACCTTCTAGCCTTCATAGTCTCAGGTGAGAAGTCTGCTGTGATTCTGATAGGTCTTCCTTTATATGTTACTTGGCCTTTTTCTCTTACTGCCTTTGGTATTCTTTCTTTGTTTAGAACATTTGGTGTTTTGATTATTATGTGACGGGAAGTATTTCTGTTCTGGTCCAGTCTGTTTGGAGTTCTGTAGGCTTCTTGTATATTCATGGGCATCTCTCTCTTTAGGTTAGGGAAGTTTTCTTCCATAATTTTATTGAAGATGTTTGCTGGCCCTTTACGTTGTAAATCTTCACTCTCATCTATGCCTATAATCCTTAGGTTTGGTCTTCTCATTGTGTCCTGGATTTCCTGGATATTTTGGGTTACAAGCTTTTTGCATTTTGCATTTTCTTTAACTGTTGAGTCCATGGTTTCTATGGAATCTTCAGCATCTGAGATTCTTTCTTCTATCTCTTGTATTCTGTTGTTGATATTTGCATCTCTGTCCCCTGATTTCTTCCCAAGGCTTTCTATCTCCAAAGTTGTCTCCCTTTGAGTTTTCTTAGTTGTTTCTACTTCTGATTTTAGATCCTGGATGGTTTTGCTTAGCTCCTTCACTTGCATGTTTGTGTTTTCCTGTAATTCTTTAAGAGATTTTTGTGTTTCCTCTTTCATGAGCTCAGCCTGTTGACCAAAGTTCTCCTGTATTTCTTTAAGAGATTTTTGTGTTTTGTCTTTCATGACCTCAGCCTGTTGAGCAAAGTTCTCCTGTATTTCTTTAAGTGTTTTTTGCATTTCCTCCTTGTTGGCTTTTGTATTCTCCTGGATTTCTTTCAATGATTTTTGTGTTTCCCTTGCAAGGGCTTCTAACTTTTGATCCATTTTCTCCTGAATTTCTTTATGTATGACCTTCATGTGTTCCTGTACCAGCATCGTGACCAGTGATTTTAAATCCAAATCTTGTTTTACTGGTGTGCTGGGGTATCCAGGACATGTTGGTAGAGGAGAATTGGGTTCAGATGTTGCCATATTGCCTTGATTTCTGTTAGTGACGTTCCTGCGTTTGCCTTTTGCCATCTAGTTCTCACTGGTGTTAGTTTATCTTCTCAGTGCTGGACTCACCAGTGCAAGCTGCCCCTTCCCAGTTGGCCTCTGGTGCACAGCTTACCTCCTGCACTGCTTGTAGACAGTGTGCTGCTGCCCAGGCTGTTCCGATCCCAAAGCAGGCACCCGAAGGCTCCCGCTGGGGCCCGCTGGATTCACTGGAGCACACTGACTTCTCCCAGCTGGCCGCCTGGAAGCCCAGCTAGCCACTTGCAGGACTTGGAGATGTAATGCTGCCGCCCAGACTGATCTGGATCCTGGAAGCGGAGAGAGTAGAGCTAAGGGCTTCTGCCTGAGGCCTTGCCCCAGATTGTGTCTGTGGAGCAGATGGAGCCCGTGTGCACTCCCAGGGAGTGCCGACGGTGTATGCTACTGTGACCTCCCCTGTGTTCCGCTCACTCCGCTGGGCAGCCGATCCGCCAACCGGGCTGTCGCACACAAGGTTAGCCTGGCCGCCCAGTCCCTGAGTCCAGGCAAAAGCCTGGGAGGCCAAGGTCCGAGCAAAGTTCCCCTAGGGCTATGACTGTTAATTGGGTTTGCCAGGTGACTAGGATGGCGGGCGTGCGCGCCCGCGCTCCCTGAAAGCGCAGGGAGAGTCTGCTTTGCTAACAATCACCTGGGCGGGTTGACTCACAGATGGCCCACCAAGCCGCCCAGTTCTTGAGGTCAGTCCTGTGCCTTTTGGGGCCTAGACCCCCGCTTTGTTAGCCTTAGGCTATGCCTGTTACAGGTCTGCCCGCCTGAGCTCTCTGTTGTCCTGCAGGCAAAATGGCGGCTGCGTGCTCGCAGGCCTGGGCAAAAAAACCTCCTGCCTGGGTTGGTACCCCGATGGCCCCCCGACCCGCCCAGGGCCTGGGTGCAGGCCAACGCCCGTCGGGCTCAGACCACCGCGGTGTTGGCCTCGGATTATGTTTGTGTACCTCAGTCCGATCCGTGGAGTACGGAACCAAGATGGATGCACCTCTCCTGACTGGTGGGAGGCCGAGTTCTGAAGTGGCCTCCGTGCAGGACAGGCGCCGCACAACTGCAGCTGCTTGCTGCCCAGCTGGTCAGCGAAGGTCAGTGGTCTGGGCGCAGGGCCTAACTGGTCCCTGTGACGCCTTGGTTCCACTGCTGATGGCCCTTCAGCTGGAGCAGCCACTGCTGCCGCTGCCGCTGCCGCCGCCCTCCTGTCCTAACTCGTGACCATTGTTCTTACAATGGGCACACAATCAGTATATGTGCCGCCTATGCCTTATATATTGTAATGCACAATGCTACAGGCCAATATTCAGTCAGTTCTTATCAGGCAATTGCATCTAATCAACAGGAAAGATAAGACTGTCCATCTCATCTGATAGAGGAGAAAACTAAGCAAAAGAGTTTAAGGAATTTGGCCAAAGTCACATTCAATTAATATTAATATGCAGATCATAACAAAACTCTTCTTTATCTCTCCCTCCCTCTGCCCCTCTCTTTGTCTCTTTGTCTTTCTATTTTGGTGTCTCTCTTTCTACATCTCACACTCTCTACGTCTCCTTTCATCTCCATCTCTTTATCTTTCACTATCTATCTATATATATGTGTGTGTGTGTGTGTGTGTATGTGTCTGTCAGTCCCTTTCTATCTTTCTCTACTGTCTTACTATAACTACATAACTAACACTAATAATTCTAAATTATGTCATTTTCCTACAAAACCATCTAGCTTTGCCATTTATAGCAACTAACCAGCTGTCTGTCTGTCATCTCTCTGTTTATCTCGTGTGTATGTACATTTATGTAAATGTGTGTGCGTTTTCAAGAGGGTCCAGGTGCACTTGTCTGTGTGAATGTGCAGGCATGTGGACATATACTCATGTTTATGTCTGTGTAGAGTCCAGAGGACAACATTAGTTATTATTTCTCAGAGATATCCACCTTATGTTTTCCAGACCTAACCATTTTCCAGAGAAAATCCATCTGGGCTTGCCCTCTACAGTAACATGTCCTTGGATCCTTTGCCTGTCCACTTCACTCCAGTACTTTGGTCAGTGATGGAGGAGGGGGTCCGGCAAGCCACTGGGGCCTTAGCACCTTGACCACATCTATGACAAGCTCACAGAGGAGAGAGGATGTTCTCTAGGGTGATTGGAAGTTGCAGAGTCCAGGGCTCATGGGCTGACCACATACCTGTACCTGGGTACCTGGGATTTCACTTCTCAGCAGGAAATAGTTAACTTCTCCCAGAAAATGAGACTGTAATTATCTTCAGACTTGCAACTACTTAAAGAAGAGAAGGAACAAGGGACAGTCTGTAAATAAAAGGTACCAGCATGTCCCTGGGAATCATCATTCACTAGAAGTTACCTGTGCCCCACCAGCTCACCTACGCCTGGTCTTTAGCCATTGCTGTGTTTGGTCTCCACACAACCTTACAAATTTAGTAATTTGTTCCTCTTTTTCAATTGACATAATAATTGCACCTATTTTTGCAGTATGTGTACTATTTCAGCAGTGTGTATAATATTCCAGGCCATGTAAAGAATACACAAGAATCAGTTCTAGAAGATTTTAACATCCTATCTACATTTTAAAATTACCATATATCCCTTGTACACATTAATGGGCTTGAATTTTGACATTGTAAGATGCATATGCAATGTACTTTGCTCATATTAACATACACATTCATTATCATTATTCCCTCTCTTGTGGATGTGTTTTCATGTAAATGTGTGTGCATGTTCAAGTATGTGCAGGTACACTTGTATATGTGAATATGCACACAGAGGTATTCATTCTCATGTGTATAGAGAGGCCAGAGGACAACTTTAGTTTTCATTTCTCAGAGATATGTGCATTGCATTGTAAAAAGAGGATCTCTCAATGGCCTGGAACTTGCTGATTGGACTATGCTAGGTGGTCAGCAAGCCTCAAGAATTCAGCTATCTCTGGTGCTAAGATGTCTGACTTTTATTTTAATGTGATTTCTGGGGGGTGGAACTCAGGTCTTTGTGCACACACTATATAATCACTTTACTAACTGAGCCCTCCCACAACACAGCACCATTATCCTGTCTCAAGGCAAGAGAATGGTCTCAACTCAGGGCAGAATGACAGCTTCAGGAAGACAAGTAAAACTGAGAATAGCAACCCACGGAATGCTTCTCAGTTTCTAAATGTGTGTGTGTGTGTGTGTGTGTGTGTGTGTGTGTGTGTGTGTGCCTGTGGTGTGTGCCTGTGTGTATGCCAGTAAAGGATATTGGACCCCCTTATTATGATCCACCAGACATGGGGGCTGGGAACTAAACTGAGGTCTTCCAAAGAACAGGAAATATTCCTAACTCCTAAGCCATCTCTCCAGCCCCATCTGTGTGACCTTGTTGCTTCCTGCTCTCCTATCTTGGTTTTCTATTCTCTTTTTCCCTGTTCCTAGTATCCTACATAATTGCTCTTTCCATTACATTCAAATCTCTGTGACAGACAATGTGATCTGCCTGTCAATCTCTCAGCACTTCCTAGCAGCTGCTGACAGTGATGTTGTTATTTACTGTCACTTGTTAGACTTACAACTTCAGCATTTAAGAAGCTGTTTATGGCATCCTAAGTACTTTAACTGATGACAAGGGCAGATCCACAAGATACAGAGGATTTTGCTATCAGTTTTCTGGCTTACAGTTAAGAGCATTGGAAGGAAGGAGTCCTGTTCTTGATTGGTTGCCCTGAAACAGAGGTGATATTATTTGTTCTGCAGAATGGTGAAGAACCAAAGCAAAGATGTTGATGAAACACCTGATATCTTTAGAGAGAGCTGAAAGATGGCTCAGTGGATAAGGATGTTTACTGTGACCACACAAGGATCTAGGTTCAAATCCCCATCATCCATATAAAGAGTCAGTTATGCACAGTCCTGGACATCTAGTATCCCAGCACTCTGAAGGGTAAAGACAGGAGGATCACTGGGGTTCACTGACCAACAGCTTGGATCCAGGCTCAGTGAGAGAGCTGTCTGAAGAGCATAAGATAAAGAGAAATAGAGCAGGACTTTAATGTTCTGCTGTGGAGTTCATACATGCACATCACACACACACACACACACACACACTCACACACACACGTGCACACACACACCACACACACACACACACACACACACACACACGTGCACACACACCACACACACACACACACACACACACATACACATACCACACACACACACACCACAAATCAATCTGTGGACTCTATCTGACCTCAGCAGCATAACACAAGCAAATGTGTCTGGCAATCACATTTCTCCTGGGAAAGTAGAGTTATCTGTACTTAAGACAATTAGTTCAGCTCTGAAGAACCCCATTTCTCCTGTCTTCACTCTTGAAAATTCTGGCATCCAGGAAGTAATGCCTGACCTCAGTTGCCCTGCCCAGAGGTGACAATCAGGAAAAAGAACCCCACCCAAGCCATTTTTTAAAATTTTTTTATTTTTTTAATTAATTAATTTTTTTTGAGACAGGGTTTCTCTGTGTAGGCCTGACTGTCCTGGAACTCACTCTGTAGACCAGGTTGGCCTCAAACTCAGAAATCTGCCTGCCTCTACCTCCCAAGTTCTGGGATTAAAGGCGTGTGCCACCACCGCCCAGCTGCCATTTATTTTTTGAGAGTAGAAAACTCAAGCTGACCCAATGATTTTTGTCTTTCCCCATCACAGATCATCTGGGGCTGCAGGACAGAATTTTTAAAAATACATTATTTATTAAACATAATTAAGTAAAAATAATAATAATCTAAGTATGGAATGGAAAGGCAGGCAGTAAAGATGATTATCATAGTAAAAAATTAATGGGATGCAAAAAACAGTTATGAAGAAAAGCATTACATTGGTATAATATTTTTAATTAAATATATTATATTGAAATACTTCAAGATTTACTTAGAATTATAAGAAATAATAACCTAGCTTCCATTTTCTCAGTTTCTTTTCTATAAAACTATACTCCAACACACAGCAACGTTGTTGATGTTCATCGGTGAGCATACAAGTTCACAAAGGCAGGCCATGTATGTTATGACAGCTTCCAAATTGTTCCTCCCATCCCATGTAACCTGTGGTCAGAAAGAGACCCAGAGGTTCTTCTGCAACCCAGGAGAATTAGAAAATGTAGTACGATTTAGTCCCTGAAAATCTGGCTAAATGTGATGCTATTTCCAGCTCTGGAAATATTTATTTTTGTTCTACCTTTGGAGACCTTTTTGTTGACTGGGGAATGCTGTTGAGTAACTAATTCCTTTTAGAAGATTTATTTTCTGTTTTAAAGTGTGTGTATGGGGGGGGGGAAGTAATGTGCGTGTTTGATCTGTACATGAGTGCAAGCATCTATGGAGGCCAAAAAAGGTATTGGATCCCATGGAGGGCTCTTCTGCAGGAGCATTACAACCTCTTAACCAATCACTCCAGTCATGGCTGCTCTTTCTTAAATCCTTCTTTTGAGCCACAGAGCAAACTCTGTTGAATTCCCTAGCTGGCGACACTGCTCTACCTTCTGGCTGGTGCTGTAGGTCATCAACTCAAATCCATCTACACTCTGCCCTTTCCTCTTTCTTCACACAAACCTGCGTTTAGTTTTATTCCTCTTTCTCTGAGAATTCCATTTCTTTCTAGGAAGGCTAGCTCCCTCATCAACTCCAGAGAATACATTTTTATTTGTCCAACCCATTCTGGGCTTGCTCCTCTGGCTTCTACTACAGGTGTTGGCTTGTGCTTATAGTATAAGCCACAGAAACATAAGTACTAAAATGGAAGCAACCTGTGGCCATTCTGTAAATCTAAATATAATGGCAACAGAGGACAGAATGAAAAGGCTTTCAGGGGACCTAGGTATGGTGGCTCATGCCTGTAATGCCAGCACCAGAGATGCTGACACAGGGCATTATCAAGAGTTCAAGGCCAGCTTTGGCTATGTAACAGGACTGTCAAAAATAAAAAGAGAAAAAATTAAAAAAAAAAAAAAACTAAGGAGATGGGAATAGGTTCCGGTCATCCAAACCTTCTCTCAGACAGGGGTTTAGAGAATCCATGATCTTATTATTCATTCTGCTGAATTATATGGTTTGCTGAACAGAACTTAAAGGGACTTTTAGTCTCGAATCAGAGCATTAGTTTGCAGAAACCGAGTATACTTCTAAAGAAAGAGATGAGATGCCCACATGGGCCTACATGCCATTTCCAGCTGTATTAGTCATGGTTCTGGTTGTCATGACAACATACCTAACAAAAGCAAATTAAGAAAGAAAGGGTTTATTTTTGACTCACAGTTCAAAGGTCCAGTGTATCATGACAAGAAAATACAGAACATGAAGTGGTTGGCCATGACTGACATCCACACTGAGGAAGCAGACAGAGATGGATGCTGCTGTTTCTTACTCAGCCCTGGACTTCACCAGGATGCCGCTGTGCACAGTTATGATGAATATTCACACCCCCTCAATTAGCCCAACCTAGAAACTCCCTCACCCACATGTCAAAGGCTTGTCTACTAGGTGGTTCCAGATCCAGTTTATAATCAATACCCATCATCACATGGTCGATTTTCATTTCCAACTTTCCTAGCCCTAACGCTGTGCCCCAGAGACATCTGATGGCCTCTCCACGTTTGGTCAGCTACTGTGCATTCCTCCAAGTACATCCTCCAGAACCCATCCAATTTCTTTGCCCTTGAATTCAACTGCATGGATTTCTCTTGGTTTCAGATAAAAGCATCTTAACTGGGTCACCACTCGGAGGGTTTTTGAAGAAGACTGGGAAATAATAGCTCTTTCCTGCACTCTTGAACTTGGAATTGTGTCAGTAAGAACCAATTCAGAAAGAAAAGGAAACACCCTAGCAACTTCAAATAGAGAACTGAATCCAATAACCAGCTTAGGGGAGTAATGGAAAGCTTGAAAACCCATGAAGAAAGAAGCCAGGAAATACCAGTTACCATGTCATTCAGAGTGCTCTCAAGCCCCTCCCTGTGTCCACTTCTCACTTAAAGCTGAATCATAGGAGAAGTGGACATTTCACCCCTGGGCTTGCAATTGACCGTTTGGCTTGCTAATGGCAAGTGGCTAGACAAAGATTGGTAGCATTAGAAGCCACTGAGGATGAAACCTCCCCCCCCCCCCCACACACACAGTCAGTTTTGGTTCTACTCCCATTTTCCTATAACACTAGAAAGGAAAACATCACAGCCACCTTTCCTCAGCCCTCCTGGTCCCAAAACGATAAGATGACACGAACTGCTCCAAAGGCTAGAATATTATGTACTACTGTCCCCTCCCTTAAGAGTTAATTCAACTGGGCCTGCCAATCACCTAGCCAGAAATCTTTCCCCCCCTCCTGTCCTGAAAAGATGATTCACCCGAAGACATACTAAGGCAGTGGGAGGAATAAATATCCTCTTACTGAGATAATGTGCTTATATGTCCTAGAAAACTCTCCATCAGTGCAGCAGCTTACAGATCCTCAATGCTAAGCCTGTCTAGATATTTGAGCTCTCATAAAGTGTAACTTTTCCTTCTTCACTTGTGTCCTCTTCTTTCAGATCCAGGTTAGAGCATGAGCATGATTTCCCTGATGTTCTGAGCTTTCTCGGTCTTTCTCTGAAGAACCATCCCCTTCCACCACGTAGCATGCCAATCTCCATTGCAAAAAGCATGACTTCCTCACTTCTTCTCCATCCCCTCTCTCCCTGGTGGGATTTTCCACCTTGCCTATCCTGCTTTCCCTCTCAAACACTAGTAAAATTGTAACCAAGCTTCTTCCTAAGTCTGTCTCTATGTTTTTATTTTATTTTTGATAATGCCAAACATATATGTAATAAATTCTGTTTGTATAGCCTCCTGCTTCCTCCCTCCCAACTCCATTTTTTCCCAGGTTGGTGTATTTTTATAATACACTAATTCAAATCAGTGCTTCCCACTTGTAAATGTAGGGGGTAGGGGATCATCCACTAAGGCATGCTAAACCTACATGTGGACATAGCCTCAAAAAGGAGTAGCATCCCTTCCCCCAACAGCTACCCACTATCAGGAACTCCTCCATTAGGTGTGCAATGTGAGACCTGACTGCCTTGATCTTGCAGGTCTTGTGTAGGTGACCACTGCTATGAGTCATGATTGCATTAACCATGTCACACCCAGAAGACAGCACCACCCCCTCATTCTCTGGCTCTTATATTCCTTCTGCCTCCTATTGTTCAATGTGTCCTCAGTGTTCTTGGTAGTGGGGTTAGTATAGATTTTCCACTTAGGTTTGAGCACACTTTTTGTTATTCCTGAGACTTTGAGTAGTTAAATATCTCTTCATTGACTGCTCCCCCACCAAACAAAGAAACTTCTGACTAAGGTTGAAAGCATCCTAAGGTCCGTGGCTGTGTGTGCTACATGAATCAAAAGTAAAAGCCAGGAGGCTAGAAGGGATACTTGTGGGAATGCACATGCTAACAGAGGAAGGAATATATAGTAGCTTTAATAAAAGTAATGGAACATGCAAAGTTGAAAGGCTTATGCAGGGAGAGGCATGAGCGCATGAGCCTCAAGGGAAGGGCTAATTCTAAAGGAAGTGAATCTGAAAAGTCCACTACCATACAATTCAACTTAAACACAATTGAAAGAATTACAGAACACACATGAAATGACAACACAACAGGGACCCATGGAGATAAAAGGATGAAATGAGTATGAGGAGGATAGAATGCAGGGGAGGGTAGTGGGTCGGTTAGCCAAAACTAAGGCCCTATGAAAAATACTTACAGAAACTCATTAGCTAATAAGATAATTTCAAAACACAATGTTTTTTTAAAAAAAAGGTGTTTGAACAAAATTACCACCATATGAATTAATTTGGGACCTACTCCAATGGAAGGAATTTCATGCCTTGCTTTGGTAATCCTGGGCACAAGCCCATGGCTTCGGAGGTCGTAGGACACAGGATAGAACTTGCTGCTGTTATTTTGCTAATGGTCAGTGCAGCCTAAATTCTCCTACTAATGGGAGAACCTCAATTTCTAAAGCAATAACACAGCCCCAATTTCTAAGCAATTTTTACTTAAAAACATAATATGTGGGTAAATGTAAAAACTAACCAGTTTTAGACTTCTAGTTTCAGATACAGTGTACGAAGATCTTGGATACAGATTCTCTATTTCATGTGAGAACCAAGGCAGATTGAGCATCAGTGGCTTCCTTGGATCAACTAGGGGGGAAAATGCAGGCTTTAAAGCAACGTGTCAACCCAAACTTGGCGGACCAAGGCATGTCCAGAGACACAGCTGAAAGAGGTGCCTCTGAATAGAAATCACCGGACCACTAAACAAAACAAAGCAATACAAAATATTTGGTGGCAACTGGAGACTGTCGGAGGCTGAAGTGGCCTAGATTAAGAAAAAGTCACTCAGGCTGGAGAGCGTTCAAAGGTTGAAAGAGATGACTGCTCTTCCAGAGGTCAATTCCTAGCAACACCACGGTGCCTCATAATCATACATCATGAGGCCTGAAGCCCTCTTCTGGCATGCAGAAATGCAAGCAATCAGGGCACAACGTACATAATAAAATAAGTAAATCTTTAAAGAATAAGGCACTCTTGACATTGGGTTGTGGTGTTATGGAATCCCCACATATCTGTGAGTTTCACCTGCAAGGACCCTGACAGGTTCTCAAGGCAAAGGATCAGAGAAAGAGTTCTTGGGGATTGGAGTTTCTTTTGAAGATGAATAAAAATGTAGAATCTATCCAGAACTTGCTCTGTACCTAAAACCAGAGCCTTGCCTACCAGGAGAAAGGCTGTCTCCACTCCATGTCCTTCCAGGGCTCCAGTGTCAGCTTAGAGGGGAAACATGCTCAGTACAGGGCAAGGCAAGGAATATATCAAGAGAGCAGTCCAGGAGAGGAGGAGAAGTGAGGATTTAAAAAATGTAACTATACAAACTCTTCTAGGACCCTTAAGAGACTAGAATTTTGCAGGATATCCTTACAAACCTCTTCCTCCCCTAAACCATAACACAACTCTGAGAAGCATCTAGCACAGTAGAGGGGATTATAACTGAAGAGCTGTGGACTGTGACTTCTCTCTATTGAAATGGCAAGGGTGCTCTGTGAGTGCTTGTCTTGTCCTGACCCCCACGTTCTCTGTCCCTTATATCCTACTGTCAATACTTAAGATACTTAAGATCTCAGTTAGGGTTTCTATTGTTGTAATCAAACACCATGACCAAAAGACAAGTTGGAGAGGAAAGCATTTATTCAACTCACACTTCCATATTGCCGTTCATCACCAAAGGAAGTCAGGGCAGGAACTCAAGCAGGGCCTGAATTTGGAGGCAGAAGCTAATGCAGAGTCCATGGAGGGATGCTGCTTCCTGGCTTGCTTCACGTGGCTTGCTCAGCCTGCTTTCTTATAAAGTCCTGGACCACTACATCGTAAAGAAGAAAGCTGAGTGCTGGCAAGAGTCTTTTTGCACTTGAATTCTAAAATGGTTATTAGGTTGTCTTTCATAAGAAAACAAAACACAAAAACAAAAGCAAAAAATTCTGTCTGATACAGATCATAGCCTTTGATCCATGACTTTCAAAAGCACCAATAAATGAAACACTAGGGTTTCAAGGCCGTCTGTCTGCCGTCTTTTCTGTCTGAATTCCTGGAGTTGGTTGGTGCAGAAATTGTGGGTCAGAGTTCTATCTCCATGTATTAAATCTGACAGGCAAACAGAATCATGTTCATAGAAATTCTTTTACTAAATGCAAAAGAGATAAAGGAAAAATGTGAAGAAGGAGGGGAAGAAAGGATGAGGCCTGAGGACAGGGCAGGAAAGAGAATGTTCTGTATAATTAGATGGCTGACACTGTCTAGATGGAGAGGAAAGCAAGGCCCAAAGTCTAAAATCTTAAGTTCGGCTGCCAGGAGGTGGATCCTTTACTCAAGTGCTTTTACAAAATCTAAGCGCTAGACTTGGATTACCCAAGTAAAAAGCAGGGCATAGCAGTTTACACTTACAGTTCCAGGTAAACAGTGGACTCATTTTTTATAGCTTCATACCCATAAAATGGCCTCGTATTTTGCAGTCTGGGGGCTTATGAAAAGCGCTTTGTAGAAGTCGACTTGTGTCTGAAGCAGAGCATACAGAGTGGGCATTTCTCACTACAATAGCACTCAGCTTCCACGTGTTGCTTGGGATGTTTTTTTTTTTTCTGCACCTGATTGTGAAAGTAAATTTGTTGCAAATTACATACATTAACTAGTCTGTGGATGCTAAGTCCTAAGAATAAACATGAAGCTATCTATGCATGTGTAAACCATAGATGCTGTGTAATGGATGTGTGTTAAGTAGGCGTATTCCGTAAGGGTTTGAGGGTTTGTAGGAGTGAATCAGAGCTCATCTTTTCCTTTGCTGTTTTTCTTTCTTTTTTTTTTTCTTTTTTTTTTTTTTGTTTGTTTGTTTTTGAGACAGGGTTTCTCTGTATAGCCCTGGCTGTCCTGGAACTCACTCTGTAGACCAGGCTGGCCTCGAACTCAGAAATCCGCCTGCCTCTGCCTCGCAGAGTGCTGGGATTACAGGTGTGTGCCACCACCGCCCGGCTTTTCTTTGCTGCCTTTCTGAATCTCTGTTGTATAGGTCTATAGCTGGCATAGATGCTTCCTTACATTGGATCAATAAAACAACAATAATAATGCTGTTTCCTTATTTACTGACATATGTCATTAGAAAAGCAACCCTGAGTTCAGAATGTGGAGGCCAGTGCTCTTAATGAGCCCTACTACTAACAGACATCTGACCATCGATCATTCCTGACCTTTCTAACTGTAATTTTCCCACCTGATAAATGAGGGAGCTGCATTAGATAACCCTAGAGGACCTTTCAGGACAACATCCAACAACTAAAATAAACAAATTTTTACCTCCAAATAAACTAACCAGAAACTGACATTTTCTAAACTTTATGTTGTCTCCAGGAAGAGAGTTACCAAGATAATATTCCCATCCTCTGAGCATATATATATATTTTTTAATCTGAGGTTTTATTAAGGTGTTTTCACACAGCGGTTCAAAACCTCTCCACATTCTATACAAAATAAATAAGTGGGAAAATGCAAAAATCCAGAAAAAAAAGAAAAGAAGATAAACAGAAATCAGAGGGGTAGTTCACATTTATGTGTAGGGTATCGAAACTCGGTCACCATCATAAGAAGCTGTGATGACAGTAGAATAAAGGAATTATCAATTTCTTTCCTAACAAACATTCCTTCATGTGTCTATATTCATTTAATAATTTGAAGGGATATGTATTAGTCAAGGTTCTCTAGAAAAACAGAAACAACAGAATGTACGTTTTATATACGGGGATTTATTGGTTTACATGATCGAGGCTGTGAAGTCATCTATCTGTCCAGCAGCCAGCTGTACTGGAGAGGCAGAGAACACACTGTGTGCTCCAACTGTGGAGCTGATTGTCACAGATTTCCACCTAGCACTGAAGGCCTGTGGGAGTCTAGGAGAGTCGCTGCAGCCAAAGCTGGAAAGCCCAGAAGCTGGGATCTGCTGTCAAAGGATAGCAACAGGAGGAACTGCCACACCTCCAGCAGGAAGGCAAGTGATGCGCTAAGCAGCAAGGGAGGGCAATCCAGCAGCGCTGTATTTTCCCTGGGCTGCTTCATATCTGGGCTGCCAGTATGTACTGTCTATCCTGGGGAAAGGATTTCTGTTGCGTGTAATTTTTAAAAATGCATGCTTGCTCCTTACCCAGTACAGACAACGGAGGTCTCACCCAGCCCCCACGACTAGCTTCGCCAAGCTGCTTCGGTCTCTGTTCTCTGCCTAGTGCATGCAACCGTCGGTCCTCTCACCCAGCTCCCTTTAGCCCTGAGGAAGGAAAACAGTAGAGACTTTTATATTTTTTTTATTAAATATTTTTATTTTCTATATTCTTTGTTTATATTCCAAATGATTTCCCCTTTTCCAGATCCCCCCTCCCCATATGTCCCATAAACCTTCTTCTCTACATCCATTCTCCAATGACCTCCCTCCTTTTTCTCTGTCCTTATATTCCCCTCCAATGCTAGATCAATCCTTTCCAGGATCAGGACCCTCTCCATACTTCTTCATGGGAGTCATTTGTTATGCGATTTGTGCCTTGGGTATTCAGAGCTTCTGGGCTAATTAATATCCACTTATCAGAGATTGCATTCCATGTGTATTCTTTTGTGACTGGGTTACCTCACTTAAGATGATATTTTCCAGATCAAACCATTTGCCTAAAAATTTTGTGAATTCATTGTTTCTAATTGCTGACAAAACGGCAACCATCAAATTGGGAAAGGATATTCACCAACCCTACATCTGATAGAGGGCTAATATCCAATATATACAAAGAACTCAAGAAGTTAGACCCCAGGGAACCAAATAACCCTATTAAAAATGGGGTACAGATCTAAACAAAGAATTTTCACCTGAAGAAATTCGGATGGCCAAGAGGCACCTTAAGAAGTGCTCAACATCATTAGTCATTAGGGAAATGCAAATCAAAACAACCCTGAGATTTCACCTTACACCAGTCAGAATGGCTAAGGTCAAAAACTCAGGAGACAGCAGGTGTTGGCAAGGATGTGGAGAAAGAGGAACACTCCACCACTGCTGGTGGGGCTGTAAGATGGTACAACCACTTTGGAAATCAGTCTGGCGGTTCCTCAGAAAACTGGACATGACACTTCCAGAGGACCCTGTTATACCTCTCCTGGGCATATACCCAAAGGATTCCCCGGCATGCAATAAAGACACATGCTCCATTATGTTCATAGCAGCCTTATTTATAATAGCCAGAAGCTGGAAAGAACCCAGATGTCCCTCAAAGGAGGAATGGATACAGAGACTTTTATATTTTAAAACTGACCAGATAACTCAAAGGCTGGGAGAAGAGTATCCTGCCCCGTCTTCCTTTGCCTGTGCAGCTGTCTGCAGAAGCTACAAACTGTAGAAACTACATGTCTACAACTTCCTATCTGCTCCACAGCTGGGTCTTAGTCCCAATGTTCTCTCCATCTGCTTCTCTTCCTGTTTGGCCTCAAAATCCTGCCTTATGCTTCGTACAGTAATTGGCTTCTGCTGTCTTTATTGACCAATCAAGAGACAATTAAAGAAGCTCTGCCTAAGTAACCCCTCAGTAAATCCTTCCTAGACACTCCTAGAAGCCTGACTCTTGGTTGACTTTAGATCCAGTTAACTTTGATAATCCAGATTAACCCTGTCCATACTGGAGAGATGGCTCAGCAGGTACATAAGGGCACTTGTTCTTCCGGAGGACCTGAATTTAGTTCCCAGAACCCATGTCAAGCAGATGGAATTAGTTACAACTGCTTATAACTCCAGCTCCAGAGAATCTGAAGTCCTCTTCTAGCCAATATGGCCACCTACACCTACAAATATTCACACTGATACACATATAGACAAGTAAAAATAAAACAAAAGTGGTTTTTAAAAAGTAGTTATCACAGAATAACATTTGCCAAGTACTCTTCCAAGACTGGAGATAATCCAAGCAAGAGCTCAGTAGGAATAGAGTCTGCATGTTAATGTGGAACTGTTGATGACCAGGGGACATAGGATCAAAAAAATTTTTTTTCAAGAAGTGAATGTTGAATGAAGGATACAAACAAAATACTGAATATACTCATAGCATGCTGGGGCTGTCAATATGGTGGTTAGAAAAAAGGTAATCTCTGAAGATCAAAGAGATCTTTCTATGCAACTATACTAAGGCCAGGGCCTGAGGCTGAAGAATGACTCAAATTTTCAAAGAAAAGCAAAGAAACCAAGGTGTCTGGAGCATACAGATACTGAGAGATCCCAGGTGAGGTCAGGGAACCACCCAGGGCTTGGTTGCATAGGAACTTACAGGTAATAACTAAATATCTAGACTTTCTTAATCTCTGGAGTTAACAATCACTTCTGTACTGGCTGGTTTTATGTGTCAGCTTGGAGTTATCACAGATAAAGGAGCCTCCTTTGAGGAAATGCCTCCATGAGATCCAGCATTTTCTCAATTAGTGATCAAGGGTGGGAGGGCCCATGGTGGATGGTACCATCTCTAGGCTTTAGTCCTGGGTTCTATAAGAAAGCAAACTGAGAAAGTCAGGGGAAGCAAACCAGTAAGCAACCCCTCAATTTCCCTAAGTCTCCCTCAGTAAGACTGGAGGGAGTCTTAACTTACTGGAGAGATCCCCTGAGTAGACCATGCAGAGGCGGGAATTGATGCAAAAAGCAAGAGGATTTTTATTATTATCCAGCATACTGGGTCCAGCCTGCACATGGAGACAGAATGACACACACTCTGAGCTGTGAGAGCCTTTTATACAGTTCTCAGGCAGCTGCCATTAGGCACAATGTGATTGGCAGAACAGTGTTACCTGTAAACTCATTGGTTGATAGGGGATGAGGTAGGTGGCCAATGGACTCTGGGCCTTTCCTAGCTGCAGGAACCACCCTGTGGTCTGAGGAATGTAATTTTGCTTCTCCCTTCTGGGAGGGGCCAGTGTTCTATGACCTTTTCAAAGTTTCTGAGTTAACCCTTTCACCTCCTTGGCCTCTGCATCAGCTCCTGCTTCCTGACCTGCTTGAGTTCCTGTCCTGACTTCCTTTGGTGATTGGTGAACAGCAATGTAGAAGTATAAGCTGAATAAACCCTTTCCTTCCCAACTTGCTTCTTGGTCATGATGTTTGTGCAGGAGCAGAAACACTGATCAAGACAACTTCCCTATTAATCTTTCTATTATCTAGTATTCTTACTAGTATTCTAATATGAAGCCTGTACCCTTGTGGCTTCTGAGAAAGCATGCAATATTTACCCAAAGGGTATGGAGTTCTTCCAGTATTACAGAGGTATTTACCCATTTGTTTTCATTTCAGGGACTCAAAATATCTAAATTATAGTACCAAACTAGGTGTCCAATGTGAGAAACATACATAGATAAAGAATGAATGTGGACATGTCCCTCATTGTAATGAGACTGTACCTAGATAAAGGAAGTTCATGACCTTGACCTTGGTGCCAGAGAAGGGATACAAGTAGAGGTTTTGAGACGAAAAGAAGGTTAAGGGTATAGGGAGATATCAGATGATCTAAATTATGAAAATAAAGATTTAAAAAAATGGATTACAGAACAGAAACATCTGGAAAGAGGACAGAGAGTGGATGATTACCCTAGAACTTGAGTACAAATCAATCTGAATGGATAAATCAGATAGTCACAGGATCATCCAGTAACAGGTCTAATTACCAACTTGACACATAAGAAAAAACCAGAACAGGGAAGTGGGAAGGGATGGGTGGGAGAACAGAGGGAGGGAAGGGAGCTTATGTGACTTTCAGGGTGTGGGGAACCAGAAAAGGGGAAATCATTTGAAATGTAAATAAAAAATATATCAAATAAAATTTAAAAAACAAAAACAGGTTAGCTTGTGGACATGTTTGTTGGAGAGATGGGAGAATATCTTAATAAAGTTAATTGATGTGGAAAGACCTAACCCACAGTAGGTGGTACCATTCTCTAGGCACGGTTGCTGAACTGCATAAGAGTAGAGAACTCCATCTGGGCATTTGCATGCATTCATAAATTTATTGTTCTCTACTTTCGAGTGTAAATATGGTGCGACTAGCAGCTCCAAATTCTTGCCTGTCTTCCCTGCAGTGATGGACTGTAGCTGAGACTTTGAGGTACATCAGCCCTTCCTTAATTACAATTGATATATTATCACAGCAAATGGAAATACAAATAAAACAGCCAACCCAAGACAATAGGATTTGGTGAAGCAGCAGAAGCTTCTGAGTTCAGGAAAAGTCGATCTGGATAAAACAAAGTGGACAGGGCTGGGCAGAGTGTTTCCCATATTAGTTGTCTACTTCGATAATAACAGAATAGTAAGTTGAGCACTGCATGGAAAGGTCAAAATAGATATGGTTTCCCTGCAAAAAGACTTTCCCTGAAGATCATTCTCCATACTACAAGGAATCCTCTCCCATCTTTCTCTGTAGAATCTCATGATCTTTCCTCTACCCAGAGTGTTGTGAAGTCTCACCTCAGCTTAAAATATCTGTTGACAATGGTGTTCTTTTCAAGAGTCAGATATTAGATCAGGAAACTATTATTACCAAATCTAAATTAAGTTTCCTTTTATTTATCTTTGACATGATCTTAAGGCATCCATTGTTCAGAATGGGAATTTCCCCTTCAGTCTCATCAGGAGCTCCACTAGTGTCTTCTGTGAGCTTTGTGCTAGTAAATATGCTCTCTTGTGTGGTTTTGGCTCAGCTCAGAGAGTCCTGCCATTAAAGAAAGGACTCCACAGAAATCATAAATCCCAGCAAATTATTGCAAAATACATACAGGTCTATGAGTGCATTTTATTGGCTTCTTAGAAAGGTCCTTAACTCCAAGAAAAGTTAAGAAATCTGAGTGGGAATAAGGATGAGAGGATGAGTGCAGGTTGTGCTAGCATGAAGACCAGAATTTGAACCCCAATACCTACATAAAAAAGATAGATCTGTCCACAGGTATGCCTATACCCCTAATGTTGTTGGGAGTGTAGATAAGAAAATCACAAGGATTTGCTGGCCAGTCAGGCTAGCAGAAAAAGGGCAAGCTCCAAGTTCTCAAAGAAATAAGAAAGAGGGCCCTGGAGTAGGCACCAAATGCTCTCCTCTTTCCTGTTACAAGCAAGCACTATACACACACACACACACACAGAGAGAGAGAGAGAGAGAGAGAGAGAGAGAGAGAGAGAGAGAGAGAGAGAGAGGCACCTGCACCTACACACATGCAAGAATATACACACAGGCATGCATTTACAAAGGCATGCATGCATGTACACACGCACACTCACATGCGCGTACCCAACTGAAGTTAAAACTGTTACATAATCTACCAACCTCATGTGTGTCACCCTCTCACCATTGTTAGAGACATGCTGGAATGTTACTCTTAAAGGCCTTGCTAATAACATCTACTTAATTAAGACATTCAAGTCAGCATCAAGTCATCTTTTCACCTTGTGTCATAGTGTGTATGAGTCTCTAATCACAGCACACTTCAACTTGCCTCCTAAAAGGTCAGTAATTAAATATCTGTCCATCCTAATGGATTGAGAACTGAAGAGCCAAAGCTACACATCAACCCATCTCTGTGCAGACTGGCTGCAGCCATATGTTATAAGCAGCAGAGACACAGCACGAGATGCCTGTGTGGACCTGAGGAAGAGACTGTCCACTTTATCAGACTGAATGAATTCTGAAAGGGTCCCAGTGTACTTCTAATTACTTCCTGCATTTCACATCTTTCTTCTACCTGACATCCACTGCACTAACTATCCCTGTTTCCCTCGAGTTTCTGTAATAAACAGCCTGAATAAAGCAACTTGAAGGGGAGAGAGTTTATTTGGCTTGCATTCAGTGTCACAGACCATCATTGGAGAAGTCCAGGGAGGAACCTGAAGACAGATTTCCCATTCCACAATTCCACAAAGCATTACCTCCAACCAGGGGAACTTATTCACAGCCAAAACAAGAAAGGCATAAACCATGGAGAACTACTGCTTATTGGCTCAATGGGGCTAATGTTTGACCTGCCCAGGGATGTGCAACCCACAGAGATCCAGGACTTTGTTTTTTTTATTATTCAATATATTTTTTATTTATATTTCAAATGATTTCCCCTTTCAGGCCCACCACTCCCCGAAAGTCGCATAAGCTCCCTTCCCTCCCCCTGTTCTCCCACCCACCCCTTCCCACTTCCCTATTCTAGTTTTGCCCTATACTGCTACACTGAGTCTTTCCAGAACCAGGGGCCACTCCTCCCATTCTTCTTGTACCTCATTTGATGAGTGGATTATGTTTTGGGTATTCCAGTTTTCTAGGCTAATATCCACTGATTAGTGAGTGCATACCATGATTGATCTTTTGAGACTGGGTTACCAAATAACCTTATTAAAAATTGGAGTACAGAGCTAAACAAAGAATTTTCACCTGAAGAACTTCAGATGGTTGAGAAGCATCTTAAAAAATGCTCAACTGCATTAATCATTAGGAAAATGCAAATCAAAACAACCCTGAGATTTCACCTTACACCAGACAGAATGGCTAAGATTAAAAATTCAGGAGACAGCAGGTGTTGGCAAGGATGTGGAGAAAGAGGAACACTCCTGCACTGCTGGTGGGGTTGCAAACTGGTAAAACCACTCTGGAAATCAGTCTGGCAGTTCCTCAGAAAACTGGGCATGTCACTTCTAGAGGATCCTGCTATACCACTCCTGGGCATATACCCAGAGGATTCCCCAGCATGTAATAAGGATACGTGCTCCACTATGTTCATAGCAGTCCTATTTATAATAGCCAGAAGCTGGAAAGAACCCAGGTATCCCTCAACAGAAGAATGGATGCAAAAAAATGTGGTATATACATATATATATATAATGGAGTACTATTCAACCATTAGAAACAATGAATTCATGAAATTCTTAGACAAATGGATGGAGCTGGAGAACATCATACTAAGTGAGGTAACCCAGCACTTCTTAAAATGATTAATATTCGAGACAATTTCCCCATAAAATAATCCCATCTAAGCTACCTGTCAATTGATGCTCCCTTCTCAGGTGTCTGCATGCTGTGTCAAGTAGATCCGCAAAGCAAAGCTAACTAGGATACACTTGCTGAGCACCCCTGCTAAGTCTCCCCTCCTCTTCTTCTAATATGAGACATGGCATTGCTTCTGCCTAAAGCAGAGACCTCTACCCAGCAGCTCCTTGTGGTTTGAGGTAAACTTCAAGACACCCTCTCAATGGCCATTAAATAAAGACTATAAGAAAGGTGAGGTTTGTTTTTAGGTTTCTAATCTTGTATGTGTGTATGTGTCTGTGTCTGTGTCTGTGTCTGCGTGTGCATGTACGTGTGCGTGTGCGTGCGTGCGTGCGTGTGTGTGTGTGTGTGTGTGTGTGTGTGTGTGTGTGTGTTCATGCACAGCATGCAGATGCCCTCAATAATAAAAGAGAGCAATGGATCCTCTGGAGGTAGAGTTACATGTTATTGTGAGCATATCTGGGCTGTATGCTTGGAATCAAATTCTGGGCTGTATGCTTGGAATCAAATTCAGGTCTTCTGGAAAGGCAGCAAGTACTGTTAACCACTGAATTACTGATTCAATACAGAAAGAGGTATTTTTACCACACCCTAAAATGAATACAGGGGATCTGGCACCTGCATACTCATAAGCACACACATGAAACAATGCTTTGTTCTTATTTTCATAATTTTTGAAGACATAACCAAAATGTGATAGTCATATTTTTTCTTCTTTCTCTCTTTCTAGACCTGCTGTTTTTGTATTGCTGTCATCCATGGGCCATCTTATCCTAAAAACAAAAGAACTGCACATTCAGATGAAAGCCTCCCTCTGTGTGTGGAATAGTTAAAAAGCAATCATATAATGAAATGCACTGTGGGCATAATGTGCCTGTGTTTTCTTATGATGGTGTATTTTGCTGTGATGTCCCTGTGTTGAATGTGCCACTTATATACATTAAAAATGATGTAAGTGACCATTCAGGATGATCATCTTTCTCCCATAATGGCATCGGGAAGTGCCTCTCTGCTGCAAAGGGTGCTATCATCTGCATGTGGATTTTTAAGTGGATCTTTTATTTCAGTGTGCAATGAAGGGGAGTTGACAGACTGCTTTCTTGGCGTTCTTCTTTCTCTCTTGCGAGTTCTCATTTGTTTTGATAACTTTGAGACTCCCAAGTATTCAAAGATCATCTCCACAGTGAGAGGAATCTGATTAGCCAATGCAATTTTTAACCAAGGCCCCCACAAACTACAGATTCACTTCAGACCCACTTGAGAGAAAGAGCCTTGATTTTGTAGTACACAGAGATAAGAGAATAGGCAAATCACTCAGAATGCTCTGGCCATCTAACCAGAAGTATTTAGTACAGAGGCAGAAACATCAACGATCCTGCTACAAGCAATACATATATGCTCACAAACACACTCAAATGCACATGAAACACACACACACACACACACACACACACACACACACACACACACCACACCACAGAGAGAGAGACAGAGATAGAGAGACAGAAAAAGAAACACAAGCTAACTGTCACATTCACACAAGCACACCCCTCTCACATTGGCCCGCCCTCACACACTATCACACACAATCTCACTCATTCCTTTTACTTGTTGACTTCTGTTCTGGGATTGTATTATGGCCAACATACTAGCCTGGTCGCAGTCTCATGAATGACTTTCACATTGGTCCCCAGTCCACACCGTCTTTCTAGTTAGACTGAAGCAAGGACCAAAGCCCCACAGTGACTCATCAAGATGTCTATGATCTCATGAGACCTGCTATCCTTGGCAGTCACCACATGGTCTCTTGCTCTTTGTGTTTTATAACACTTCTACTCAGAGTTATAAACTTTGTGAAACAATGTATCAACCTATCAAATAACTAATTGGGTTAAATGACAAATTGTGAAATGCAGAATGGTGCTTTTTCTAATGGAACTGCTTTTCCATTTTCATTTTCAGATAGGTCTTTCATAAAGTTTTATTTAGAGGCAGTAAATGATCTAACAGTACTAATTAAAAGTTTAGGAGGCATTTTTGTTTTTCTCATGTGTGTGGTATAATACACACTTAAGCCGAGACATTGAAAGCAGGGAAGGCTACTCCCACATCAGGAGTGACTCCCTTTGAGTCCATGCAATGTATTAAAGGCATGATGTGCCTGTGTTTTCTTATATTTAAAGTGTATTAAGTATATTCATCCTTTAAGTTTAAAAAAGGTAAGTAGCTTTTAAAACCATATGTGTTAGGCATCCTCCTCTCTATCTATCTATCTGTCTATCTATCTATCTATCTATCTATCTATCTATCTATCTATCATCTATAACTTCTTTTTTTTTTATATACTATGAATTAAGCTTACGGTCTTCAACATTCTAGGCAAATACACCACACTGAGCAACATGCTAAGCCTCCCAACTCTTTTTAATTGCTTTTATCTTGAGACAAGATCTTCTTAAGTTGCCCAGGCTGCTTTGAATGTCCCTTGTTCAGGCGGGCCTTGAAGTTGTGACCTTCCTTCTTCAACCTTCCCAGTAGGTGAGAATTTACATGTATACCACCAGAATTTGTGTGTTTTATGTTTCCTATCGACTCCTTAACAAATCGCTATAAATTCAGTGACTTCAAATGACATAAACACATTACCTTGTTTTCCAAAAGGTGAGACATTTAAAATAAGGTCTTTTTAAAAAGTATTTTGGCAGAACTACTTGTGATTTCTGCCTTCCAGAGGCTTCCTGCTTCCTTTCCAGTGACCTTCCACATACAAACCTTGCATTATAGCATCTTTCTTCAGAGACGAGACCTCTTCCCTATCATTACATTTTAAACATCAATAGTGATGTTTAAATAGGGCCTACCCATGATCATGTGTGTGAATATTTGATCTCCAAATGGTGTCAGTGCTTTAGGCAGTTTTGGGATCTGTGAGACTGTGGCTTGGCCAGTACAAATGGGTCACCTGGGGCAGACCTTGTAGCTGACATCTACCTCTTCTTCTAGTCTGATTTCTGATCAACCAGAACCTAAACAAGTCACATGCTGTCCCAGCATAGCTGAGATTGGAGTCATACCTTTGCCTTCTATCATAGGCCATATGACCTAAAACTGTAAATCAAAATAAATAATTCCTATAATAAAGTTAATTCGGTAAGTCACTCTCTGAGATTAAAAAAAAAAAAAAGCAATAGTGTCCATCCTTGCATCTGAAGCCTCTAAAACTTACTTCCTGTCTTCCTCTCACACTGACACTTGTGATTCAGTTAAGCCTACTGTGATAATCCACTATAACCCCCAATCACTAGACTTTTCACTTAGTTCCATATGAAAAATGCATTTTGCTCATCTTTTGGTAACTAGGGTAGATCACTGGAAAGCTAGACTCCTTCCTACAAGTATCAGTAACGGATCATTGAATTATTTTCTTTCACTTGTCAAAAGTTTTAAACTCAAATCCAAAAGCAATTACAAGGGCTATAGCTCAGTTTTCAGGGCCTGCCTAGAGTATAAATGGCCCTGAGTTTAATTTCTAGCATTGCATAAACAAGACCTGAAGTTACACCCCTAAGATTCTAGTACTAAGAGCTAGGAACAGGAGTGTCAGAAATTCAAGGTCTTCTTTGAGTTTGAGACCAGTCTGGGCTACATGCAAACTTGTCTAAAAGAAATAATTATGAAGTCTGGATGGGTCTAAAAGAATGAGATGCTGTCTGGTTATGGTCCCGAGGGAGTTTGAATACAGTCTGGGCTACTTGAGAACTTGCATATCTAAAAGAAACACTTACGAACTTTAGATGAGTTCAAAAAGTGAGATACTGTTGGGTTATTGTCCCTATATCAAGAAGTTGACAAGGCAGATCAATAAATGCAAAACTTAGCAGACAAGTGAGTTATGTTGACAGTTGAAATGGAGTGAAAGTTAGCAGTGTTCTTTTGAAGGAATTCAAGATACCTATTGAGTAAGATAAGAGACCTATTAAGCCCACTTTAATACGTTCATGATTACAGTTGCTGAGTACATTTTTTGACGTGAATTAAACTGAGTTGTTTTTTTTTTTTTAGCCCCTATTGACTTGGTTAAGGACTTGTTGCAGTATGTAGACTAGAGCTCAGCACCAGAAAATACATTTAAAGATGAGCTAAAAGAAACCGCACCACACAGAAGTGGGTCTTTTATGCCTTTGAAATAAGCATGCTGAAAACCACAGGCTATAAAGGTGTCTTTAATGTTTTATTATTGTTGACAAAAAAAGCACATCCTTGAAATATTCTTTGATGCAGAGAATGGAGAAAAGAAAACAAATGAAAGGTGGGACTTATTCAAATTCTACTTTACATACTAGAGATTTGATTTTAATTATTTGTATGCATATGTGTGTGTACATGTCTGTGTGGCACATACACATGAGTGCCAGTACCTGTGGAGGCCAGAAAAAGATGTTGGATCCCTTAGAGGAGCATTTCCCTGTGAGTCATGAATTCTTTCAGGAGGAACACCTAAGACCACCAGAAAAGACACATATTTACATTATGATTCATAAAAGTAGCAAAATTATAATTATAAATTAGCAATGAAAATAATTCTATGGTTGGGGGTCACCACAACATAAGGAGCTGTATTAAAAGCTTGAAGCACTGCGGAGGTTGAGATCCACTACCATAGCTTTAGTTATGAACAGTTGTAAACTGTTCAACATGAGTTTGGAAAACTGAACTTGGATCTTCTGGAAGAGCAGCAAGCGAATTAACCACTGAGCCATTGGTCCACCCTCAGCCTCATCGAAATCCTTGAGTAGACTACATCACAATAACAATGGCCCATAGTATCAGCCTCGCTTTTATGAAGGACAGAGAGACTCTTCAATAGTGATGTTTGAAACACAGCACTCTAGTTAAATTATTTGACAATACATCATTTTGTTGAATTTCACTTCCTCCGGGAACTTATTTTTATGGAGATTACTCTTATGTTGAGTGCTTCAGGCGTTATTTCTCTATTTAAATGTTTTATTTATGTGTATGTGCTGCAGGTTGGGGTATGTGCTCATGTGTGCTGGCATCCTGAGGGGCCAGAAAAGTGCATCAGATCCTCCGAAACTGGAGCTATAAGCCATTGTGAGCTGTCGATGGGCGCTAAGAACTGAAGTCTGGTCCTCTGTGAGAGCAGTAAGCACTTTGAACCACAGAGCCCTCTCTTTTAATGGATTTCTTTAAGCTATAATTTACCTTTGCACGAATCTCTTTAGATCTCCCAGAGCCAATTCGAGTGTTCAGACCACAGGAGAGAAATGCAAGTTTTCAGTCCTGAAGGAAATCCAGATAGAATTTTGAAAGCAGGATATGAAGAAAGTATTTCTGAGAGTACTTCAAGTCTAATCCTAAGAGGAATAGGTGAGCATCCAACTCTACTGTCTGCCTGTCCTTGGTGTGAGCTGGGTGAGCCCAGGAGAGGTGTTGCAGGGCTTATTCAGGCGAAGTTTCTCCTAGAAGAAACAAAAGATACAATGATTGTTGTGCTGTGCTTCTTTTAGCATTGTCACATTTTATTCTCTTTAGTGTTAAGACAATAATTACAGAGAAAGTTCCCCCATGGACTGTAAATTAGGGGGCATGGTTCCTCTGTCTGGGCCTCTTGTACTTTAGCTACATGAAGAGGCGATTACTTTTGTGCACACTTAATCCTCCAGTTAAATGGGGCATATAAAATATGCTTTGCAATTTGCCCTTTACTAATCTTAAGCTTGCTGAAAATTGAGAGTCAGCTATTTGGATTCTAAAAAACAAAGCTTGACCTTCAGTAACTCAACCTCTGCTTAATTTGATGATAAGAGCAGAACTTTCTTAAAGACTGGGAGACAGCTTGAAAAATAAGAGTACTTGCTGTTCAAGAATAAGGAGCTGAGGTCTGAACCCCAGGGCCCACATAAAAAGATGGGCTTGGTCACCCCAGTGCTGTGGAAGGTGGAGGCAGGAGGATCACTTGGACTTGATGGACACCAGTTTAGCTCCATGTTCAGTCATAGGCTCTCTCCCCAGGGAGTAAGGTGGAGCATTATAGGAAAAGAATATCCAATGTTTCTCTGGAGCTTTCCTGTAAGTGCACAGGCACAAACACCGGCACACAGAGACACATGCGCCCACACAAGAAAGCAAGCGGCTCTGAAACAACTTCACACCTCAACAACACAAGGTGCTTATGCTTGAGCCACACAATCTTTGACAGCTTTTATTTTTCAGACAATATAATTTCATCATATTCCTTCCCCTTCCCAACTCCATACACACCCAACATCCCAACTTCTCTCTCTCTCTCTCTCTCACTCTCTTTCTCTCCCCCTCTCTCCCTCTCCTCCTCCTCCTTGTCCTTCTCCTTATCTCCCCTTTTACAAATATTTTACATTTATGGTGAAAGCTCTAGAAGACTGATGAAGGTTTTGTGAAGCTTGGTATCACTTTCTAGCATCCCGAGCATTCTGATGCTGATAGCGATAGAGGCCTGTGCCCAGACACCTAGACATAAAGGTAAGAACTACTCCAGGTGCTCTGACACTGGGATACATCGGAGCGAACTCAGCCCCTGCTTCTGAGAGTGAGCTGAGCAATGGCTGCTTCATCTCCGCGGGAAGCAATTAAATTTAGAGAATGTCTAGCAGCTAAATCTACATATTAAGGCAAATATGATATTCTGTACAAGACTTATTTCCTCTTAATTCAAGACCACTATATGTCTGATGTTTTCTCTGCTTGTGTATAAAATAAAAAGACATTTTATTTTTCCTTGTTTCTGAACCCGTTTTTCTCTGTCAGGCTCATAAGGAACACTGGTGCTTATTTCTAAAACATAAGGCAAAGCATGCTGTGATGTGGGTTAACAAGGTGGCACAGAGGTCAAGGTGTTTGTCTTGCCAGAGTGAGAGGCGCCTGAGCTCAGATCCCCAGAACCGATTCAAACCTGAAGACGGTTGTGTGTTTCTGTAATTCCAGTATGTCTAAGGCAAGAGAGGGAGTGGAGACAGAACTTTGTGGGCCTGCTAACCTGATATCTACAAAGAAAATACCAAAAGAGAGCCTGAGCCAAGAAAGGTGTAAGTATCAACCCTTGAGCTGATATTCCCATGCATATTCACATACATCACATGTATTGCATGTGCGCACACACATATATATATGAAACATCTCTCCATACACACCATTCACATACACGCACACCTCACATATACACACACCACACACATATATTATACACACACACACCACATACATATAACACATATCACATACCACACAGAGAGAGACAGAAACACATCGCATACCACAAACACACATATCACACATATACACATGCACACACACATACACGCATGCACACACACATCACACACAGAGCTTATTTTTATTTTTTCTTTAATCTGTGTTCATGAAACTAAGCCCCAGGATTCCCAGGGTATTAAAATGTACATGTTTTTATAAGGAAAGATGGATGGGCACAAAGAGATTGTTCAATTCTCTGAAAATGGCCAGCTTTCCCAAACCCTACAGAACTAGAGAGAGGGCCTCTCGTTTATTGGTCCTTCTAGATTCTGGAACCAGAATCAAACTCCAATGATCACACAACAAGGTCAAGCATACCTTTCTGGAAGCCACCTGGCAGATGAGAATACTCCCCAGACAGTGTCTGCTTCCTCAGCTTCCCCAGGTCTTCCTGTTCTCAGCCTCATGAAAGTGTTCTCTCTCTCTCTCTCTCTCTCTCTCTCTCTCTCTCTCTCTCTCTCTCTCTCTCACACACACACACACACACACACACACACACACACAGTTAAGCTGAGAGAGAATCAAGCTCATAGCAGGAAAACCTCATGATTGCAGATCAATGTTGGCCTTCTTCCACTGATCCTGACTTCATAGTCTCCCTCATAGAGAAAATATTGTATTTTCACTCTATATTTTCTCATATTCCTAGAATCATGAAAGACACATTTTCTTTACCTTCTTGCATTGGAACATGAGACATATGATGAGTTCTGGGCAATGGAGGTTAGGAGAAATGATGTTCTCACCTTTCCCAGCTATGAGCGTGCTTCTCTACTGTTGAGGGATAAGGAGAACTGTATGCCAGAGTGTAGGGCAGGCAGATCCCTGGGTCACCCTCAAAGGAGTTCCTAGAGGGAAGCCCCTTCCCAGCCCATTGACATTGGAATTTGTGGAAAGGAAAAGCTTAGTATACACTGTTGGAACTTTTAGCCTTGTGGGATAGAAAAACTAGATGGTACTTTTATCCCAGGTAGTCCAAAAGAATTTTTTTATTTATATAGGAGTGGCAATGGCCCACTAAGGCTGAGTGCTTCTGAAGGAGAGAACATATTATAAAGATGATTTCAATTACACAGTAGCTTAGGAAATACTAAGTTGGGTCAATCGTATAATCCCTGAAATCCAATCCTTTTCTTATCCTCCTCCTTTAACCTCCAAATCCAATCAGCATTAGAAAAAGCCATTTGAGATTAGTCTCATGCACCTGTCTAGACCGTGACTAAGAGGGGCAGAGTGGTGTGAGGAGAGCATTGGCCTACAAGCTGTGAGACTGGGTGAAAGACCCAGGCTTCTACACACAAGCCATAGGTCTATGAAATAGCTATTCATCTTCCCATAATAACAAAGATGCCCTTGTAATATAAGGGTGTGAACTACAGCACATCTACCCTCCAACATGAAAATGTTTAGACATGAGTTATTAAATGCAGGGCTCAAACCTGCCAACTTATAAGTAGACATATGTGGGAATTATTTTGGATTGTATTATGATTTAAAAGTCAGAAAGATTAATAGCTAAACCCAATTTTTAAGGTTGATACTTCCCTGATGACAAAAAGTCAGAATATGAGTAGTCAGCTCTCCAAGTCGCAGTGGATATTAATTTTCTGTTAGCTATAGTCCAGAGCACCCACTTTTTGATGTGTGTGTGTGTGTGTACGTATGTGTATTCATATATGTGCAGGTATGCATGTATATGTGTACATATGGGTGAACAATCTCAAGTGTCCTTACTTGGAAACCATCTACAGTGACCTGGAACTTACCAAGTAGTCTGACCCAGCTTGCCAGTGAGTCCCAGTCCATTTATTTCCCAACATTAGGGTTATACCATAAATATTTTCCTGAGTTCTGTGGGTTGAATTGAGGTCCTCCAAGTACCTGACTGACCGAGCTGTCTCCCCATCCCTCCCTATCCTCTTTAATTCCCACTCCTTAACATCAGTCTAATCCTATTTACCTGGTCACTGAAGATATTGGGGTTTGCAATAAGCTTAGAGTTAACTTTAATCCTTCTTAAGCCTGCCAGTGTTTGGGGGCATAGAAGGAGAGTGGATTCTGAGCAAGACTACAAAGTTGGCAAAGTGAAATGCTGTGAGCTAAGGGTAGAAGTCCACCTTGGAGCTATAAAAGTCTGAATCCAGACATCAGCCTAAAACAAGACAAAATCCTGAAGCAAGGTGGTAGTGATAAGTCCCCGGTCATTTACCCCAGACCTGAGCAAAACACCCTTAAAGGCTTGAGTATCTTAAATTGCCTCTCTCGTATACTTTCATTTATAAATACGAAAGAATAGAAAACTATAAAGACAATTTTTACAGTCAGAGACTTGCAGAGTTTGGGCAGAAAGGATGGATGGATGGATGGATGGATGGATGGATGGATGGATGGATGGATGGATGGGCAGACAGATGGATGAGTGGATTGTTGGGCAATGGAAACATGCTGTATGATGCTGCCAAGATTAGTTCAGAGGATTGGCTCAATTCATGGGGAACATACATTGACTATCAACTACAGTATAAGCTGTGAGCTTCCGGAGCTTCTGTCCTGCCAGTATGGTTCATGTGTTGTAAGAGAGGAACCATTCTGGTAGGGATATTGACCACTGGGCACTCTCTTCAGGTTAGGGGAGAAGCTGGGAACACATGGTTATAGGAGGAACTTACCTTTCAAGTTTCCTGCAAGCCCACAGCTACTCTAAAAAAAATAATAATTTAATAATTCTAAGAGATGTGGCTATTTTT
The DNA here is from genome assembly GCF_947179515.1 of Apodemus sylvaticus. Lineage (NCBI taxonomy): Eukaryota > Metazoa > Chordata > Mammalia > Rodentia > Muridae > Apodemus > Apodemus sylvaticus. The sequence continues at coordinate 28,195,257 of NC_067483.1, read as the reverse complement.
AATCCTGCAGACTTTAGTCCAAGGAGAAGGATGATAGCAGTACCTTATGCTCCCTGAGAGTCCTGACCAAGGCACTCTTGGCTGAGTGGGGAGCCCTGACACACTGTTCCATTTTCTTGGGTACGCAAGAGATAATTTGAACATAAGAGTTTTGTTCTTATCCTCTCCTTTCTGCAAACTCACACATTTTTTCCCAAAGGAAAGGATAAAAAGAGGAGCTATCTCTGCCCTGACCTCTATGAGTTTGCCTGATGTCGATTCACAGCTCTGCCTGACCTGATCTGTACACCCATCAGTTCCCTCACAGGAGCTCTCCTCACCTCCCTCATCCATCAACTCCTTTGTACACTACCCAAGACCACCATCACCTCACTGCTCAGTCCCATTACAACACTGCAAAAGTCAGTAAGCCGGCATCCGCAGCTGCAAAAGTAGAGCATTTAAGAGCTGAGGTGATGGCTTGATTTAAGAGCATCTCCTCCCTTTGTGAAGCTTTGCATAAATGTGAGGACCTGAGATCAAACCCCCAAGTCATAAATAAAAGCCTGGCAGGCATTATGACCCAGCTGTGATTCCAGAAAGTGAGAAGCGGCAAGAGGGCCTCCAGAGTGAGCTCACCAGCTAGACCAGCCAAGCTGATGAGTTCTAAGTTTGCCTGAGATACCCTATTACAGTAAACAAAGGGAATAATATTTGAGAATGACATTGGATATCATTTCACACACACACATACACAAACACCTTAACACATATTCCACACATATTTAAGCAGACATGCACACATCCATACCGTGCACACAAAAAACAACACAAGATAGTGTAGACTCTGCACCTTATCTGGCTAACACACTGGTCTGGAAAAATGGAGAAAAATAATTAAAGGAGAGGTTTTTCAAGTACACAGTGAAAAATAAGACTCCTAAGAGTTGAGAGAGATGACCAGAAGAAATTTTGAGATATTTTCCTTTAAAGCTGTCAAAGATGGATTCCCACAAGTGATAAGTAACTGTTTCTATCTCTGAAATTATACCAGGAGGGATTAACATGCCCCTTTGTTAAATGGGATTTAGGAGAGGTATTTATCACATTTAGTATGTGTCAGGGTTGGATATCCTGGGAGTCTATTTGAACTGAGTGTTTTATGAACAAAGTAATTCCTTTCTTATTCTGGAGGTTGGGATGTAATGATAATCTAGTAATCTAATTATTTTCAGTCTCACTTCCTAATACTGTCACATTAGGTATTCAATCTCAACATATGAGTTCTGGAGGAAATAGACATAAATAGGCAGCAGTCATTAATAATAAAAAAATAATAATAAAATATAAAATATAAAATATAAAAATAATAAAAATAAAAATAATAAAAAAAGTCAATAATAAGACATTGATTTGTACCATTATATTTTGTCTTTATAAAATAATCTCCATAGTTTATATTTTTAATGATCCACAAGTTCCATATGTTAAAGGTTCATAGAGATCATGCTTGATGCTGATGGGACTTTTTTGAAACTGAGGCCTAATGGGAGGAAGTTAGGACATTAGGAATTGACCCCGGAAGAGGATATTGGCATCTCTGTAACTTCCCACTTCCCTTACACTTTTTAACTGCTATGAACTGAATAGGCCTCTTCTGCCACACACTCCTACCAATCCCTGGGTCACCACAGACCCAAAGCCACACCATGAAAACATGAACTATAACCTCAGAGAGTGTGAGAAAAGTTATCCTTTCTTCCGGAGACCTGACTATGACACAGATTCTGTCACAGTACTGGGAAACTTGAATGACATAGTAATGTAAATAGTGTTCATTTCATTAACAATAACAACAATGATAAATAATAATAACAACAACAACAACAATTGAGGGGCAGCAAGATGGCTCCGTGGGCAAGGGCACTTGCCACAATGCTAACATGAGTTCAGTCCCTGGGAAGCACCTGGCTGAAGGAAAGAAGCAGACTCCTGTAAGTTGTCCTCTGACTTCCACATGCATGCCATGGTACACAGCCATGCCCGCCACACACAAAATAGTAAATGAAATCAACAACAACAAAATGTTAAAGAAAACTCTGTGAAGCCCACATTGAGAATTTATCATCACTAAGAATCACACCATTACGTGGTAAAAGGCAGAGAAAGAAATTAAATTCAAACTGGATGACCCATGCAGCCTACCCTCTTGCCACTGTTCTGAGAGCCTCCTGCCAGGAATGGTGAAAAAATGTCAGCCTTGCTATTTTTCTCTAGTGCTTGTTGCTTTTGAAAATGACCTTGGTTTACAACCATCGATCCTATAGTTATAACATACAATATATACTTACAACTAAAGTTAACCAAAGCACTTTTCTGGTCATCAAAATAATGCCTGACTGTGGCAGGGCTCACAATGAACCTTAGAGAAGAACTAAGTCTTCAAATCTAGGACATCTCCTCTGCAACCTCAGTGCTCCACACTAGCATTGTCTCTGTCAACTTGCTCTGCGGACATTTCCCTTCACTGATAGCATGACCAACCATCCTGTGTGCCCTTAATTACTTCTATAGTTATGTGGACACAGCTTCTGCTGCAACTCATCTTGCAGCAATAAACCAGGTCTGTTCTCATGCAGAAGGACAATAGTGGCTTCCAGGAGAGGAATAGCTGTCTCCTTATGGGCAGAGCCGGGCTCCACTGGTTGAATCCAGCTTTCTTCCAGGAGGGCAGAAAAGTAATGAGGAGTTGTCAACATTTCAAGGAGTGGTAACAGTTGAACTCATCATATTTATCCTTTGAAGAGTCATTGGGAATGGAGAGATGACTCGGAGTGCAGAACACTCACTGTTCTCACAGTACCAGAGTTTGGTTCATAGCACTAGTGTCAGGTGACTCACAACTGCCTCTAACTCTATCTGCAAGGCATCTGACTCCCTCCCTAATCTCCATGGACACCTGCACTCATGTATGCTCATAGACACAGAATTAAAAGTAAAAAAATAGAACTCTGTTGTTTTTTTTTTCAGAGAATGTATCAGATATGCAGTGTGAAGGGGAAAATAGCAGGAATCTAGCAGCAGCAGCTGAAAATGCATTGCTTTGCTCAGAGCTGGTAAGAAAGTGGTGAGTAAAGAGAAAAGTTTATAGAAAAGCTGTGCCTCAAAAAATCAGTTCTTTGAGGGATAAACTTACAGAGAAAAAAAAGGAACTTTCATAGAAAGACATAGTTTGATATTCCGGCAGCACTCAATGGCACATAATTGCCTCTGTTCAGAGTATACTTTTGTGAAGATGAAAGATGGAGAGACACAGGAGAGGGACCACAAAGCAGGCCCTTAGTTCAGATCCCAGGGACGGGTGTTTATGGGACCAGATGAAGGGCAGAGCTGGAGCTGAGAGCTCTTGCCTTCATAGATTTGAAGGAGAAGTGATTTTCAGGGTGCATTTCCTGCATATTATCCCTAGAAGGTCATTGTATTATTTCTCTTTCATCTAAAATAGTGATGTATCTCAACAACCTCATTGTGCTTGCAAGTATGATTTAGAATAAATATCATAAATCATTCACTACTTTCCTATTTTATTTTTAAAATGCTCATTGTATATATTCATTGTACATGACACTGATTTGCACAAAAACAGTTTCATACTGAAATATGTATACATATGTATATATTGTACATTGATCATATAGCCCCATAACCTTCTATCTTCTCATTTCTAATCTCCCTCCATCATCAAACACAAACACACCACACACACACACACACACACACACACATTTGTCCCTTTGTTACCCCCTAGACTGGTTTACTCTTCTTCATGTCATATACACATTCATGAATTTAAGTATATAAAAAAATCTAAAGACTGCAATGAGAGGTTCTTTCTATGGTCATTTGTTCAGAACAAACCATGGTATCCAGATTTGAAGGAGTTGTCATCTCTGACTTGCAGGTCACATCTCACAGTTTTGTCACTAGAAGGTTATTCAGGGTTCACTAAGGCACTGTGGAGGACAGCAGTTGCCTGAAATTCACTGAAGAGATTTCTTTTAATTGGGTCTCATCTCATCATTTGTTCTAGATTTTGGTCAGAGCTTACCCTTTTAAAATAGAGTTTAAAACAGAAAATCAAAGATGTCCATATACTGTCAATGTTCACTTCTCTGAAGGAAATACATCTTACCCCCTTTTTTGCATCCTGGCTCTCTACTTCAGTCTCTCAAACTCCATTTAAAAACAAAAATCCTCTTGAAAAGATGTTAGTATGACTGCTATTCTCCTTTTTTAATTGAATATATTCTTCATTTACATTTCAAATATTATACCCCTTCCCGGTTCGCCCCTGCCCTGAAAACCCCCAACCCATCTTCCTGCCCCGGCCTCCAAGAATATGTTCTTCCACCCAACCAACTCCCAGGACCTACACTCAATATTTTCAATTGTCATCTGAACTATGTCTGGAATTAAGTAAAACCTAAGTGGCTAGGTATACTTATAAGGAACTTTCTTAAGTAAATCATTGAGGTAGGAAGACCACCTTTAATCAAATCTTTTGACGTAGGAAGCTCCACCTTTAATCTGGGCTACACCTTCTGGTTTCAGTCTATATAAGGGACGTGGAAGACAGAAGTGATTGGTATTTGCCTCTTGCCCTCATTCTCACTAGCAAGTTCATTCCTTCACTGGATTAGAGCCTACTTTGTGGGAATTACAGTATATACTGGAGACCAGCTGGGATATTCAGCTTGGTAAACTAAACAACTACTAAAAGTGTGAACTTGCTATTGGTAGACAGCCATTGTTGGACTAGCTGGACCATACCTGTAAGCTACACTAATAAATCCCCTTATCAAGTTTGTTCCCCTAGAGAACTCTAACTAATGCAGTTAGAAAATAAAGATTACTAGCTGATCTACTTAGTTTTAACTGTTAACTTGACATAACCAAGAAATCACCTATGAGGAGTATCTCAACTGAGGCATTTTCTAGATCAAATTGGTCTGTAGATAAGACTGTGAGAAACTGTGTTTTTAATTGACATGGGAGGGCAGAACCCACTCTAGGCAGCACCATCCCCTATTCAAGTAGTCTTGGAATATAAAAGAAAGTAGCCAAATGTAAGTATTTATAAGCTACAAAGCCACATCCTTCACAGTTCCTTCTTTAGTACCTTAACTCTGAGTGAGTACCTTGGTTAGAGACAGAGCTATACAGAATAGCAGGCAGGCCTACCTTTAAGTTCCTGCTAAATTTTCTGACCTGATGTTCTTCCAGTGATAGGCTGTGACCTAGAAGTATAGCCAAATAAATTCTTTCCTCCCTTAAATTGCTTTCATCATGGTATTTATCACAGTAACAGAAATGAAGCTAGAACCTTAACCAATAGTAGATTTCAGCAAATAAAATGTACATGGAGACAGGAAGGGCTATCTAGGGTACTTAGAACCATGATGGCAAGGGAAGTGAATGCCTGTTGATAGAATACAGCAACAAGACACTTCTGTTGGAGGACACAAAGGAGGATCAGAGCTAGCAGGACTGGAAAGAAGCAAATTGTACTCGCAGCAACGACAAGATGCACGTAGACACAGTGTCTTTTCTATGTCAGAGTAAGACCCAGGGTCATGCAGACACAACTGTTCATCCTAGACATGCTGAAAAGACTTGTAGCTTGTAGGCAATTATGGTATAATATAGTACATCTCAACCTTGCTAATGTTGCAACCCTTTAATACAGTTTCTCATGTTGTGGTGACCCCCAACTATACCATTATTTCATTCTACTTCATAACTGTGAAATTACTACTGTTAAAATCATAATGTAAATATCTGAAATGCAGGATATCTGAAATGTGGCCCCTCTGGAAGTCTTGATGCACAGGTTGAAAACTTCTGGTATAATGGATAAAAAAAAATTCATTTATACAAAGCATCTATATTGGCACCTAGTTGTCATTTGTGCCTTACTCCAGTCCCTGGAAGATAAGTTTCCACTATTCCTGACTCAGTGACCCCTATCCAGAAAATGTACAGCTGTGACCATCTGCTTTGTTATGATATGACTAACTGCTTTTTTGGTTTCTATACCCTGCTTATGCAGATATCCAAGGACAGTTATGCAGTCACCTTGACTACCTACTCTTGGCAGAGCAGAACAGCTCTTGGCTTGCTTGTACAGTTAGTCAAGATCTTATGAGTGTCACCTTTAAAAATTCATTTCTCAATGCCCTGTGTATGACAGTCTTTAGTTTGGCTCAGAAATTATTGTCCAGCTAACAACTTCAATAAATTAAAGTAATTATAATCCAGATTGAGTCTGTGATCTTTTCCCAGAGTGTTTCAAACTTCAGAAACATAGAACCAATTAGCAACACTTTCTAGACTAGAATTCAGTTTTCCTACTTCTGACTTGAGTGTAAAACAGTCTGAAATGTGTATATGTATGTATAAATACGTTATACATATATAAACTATATGTCTGCACAAATATATATGTGAATGCAATAACAATTAATATAAAAGAGGCCTTGGATTTAAAGGGGATGGGGGAGAGGCACATAAGATGGTTGGGAGTGAAAAAAGGGAGGGAAACATATTGTAATTAAATTACAATCTCCAAAATAAGCAACAATAAAAAAATTAACTGGTGTAGGAGAATGGAGATTTAGTTGATTGGTAGGGGATGTGAGTTGCAATCACAAGGCCCAGAAGACAATCCTTAGTTCTGAGAAAAATAGCTAAATGAAGAAACAAATTCTTTCAAATCTGCCCTACTGCTAGAATGAAATTTGAGACACCCAGTAAAACCAATGGTGAAGAATGGAGATGGAAGGGAAGGAGGAGAAGAAGAGGAGGGAAAGGAAGTAGATAAGGAGGTGGAAGTGAGGAAGAAAAGAAAAATGGAGGGAAACATAGTGGGGGGGGTTATAGGGAAGGGAAAACAACACGCAAAGAGAAGCAAAAGTGGGGGAAGGAAGGGAAGGGAAGGGGAGAGGAGAGAAAGGGAAGGGAAGGAAGGGGAGGGGAAGAGGATTGGAGGAGAAGGAGGGGATAGGGAAAGAAGAGGAAGGGGAAGGGAGGAAAAGAGGGGAAGGAAAAGGCTAGGGAGGGGAAGGGGAGGGGAAAGGGGAGGGGAAAGAGGGAAGGGAAAGGGGAGAGTAAAGAGGGAAGGGGAAGGAGAGGGGAGGAGAAGGGGAGGGGAAAGAGGGAAGAGGAAGAGGAGGGGAGAGGGGGAAGGGGAGGAGAAGGGAAAGGGGAGGGGAGAGGGGAAAGGGGAAGGGGAGGGGAGGGGAAGGGAAGAGAGGGAAGGGGAAAGGGAAGGGGGAAGGGGAAGGGGAGAGAGGGAAGGGGAAGGGGAGGGGGGAAGGGGAAGGGGAGAGGAGGGGAAGGGGAGGGGAGAGAGGGAAGGGGAAGGGGAGGGGAGAGAGGGAAGGGGAGGGGAAGAGAGGGGAGGGGAAGGGAGGGGAAGGGAAGGGAGGGGAAAGGGAAGAGGAGAGAGGGAAGGGGAAGGGGAGGAGAGAGAGAGGAAGGGGAAGGGGAGGGGGAAAGGGGGAGGGGAGGGAAAGGGAAGAGGAGAGAGGGAAAGGGAAGGGGAGGGGAGGGGAAGGGGAGGGGAGAGAGGGGAGGGGGAAGGGGAGGGAAGAGGAAGGGGAGGGAGGAAGGGGAGGGGAGGGGAAGGGGAAGGGGAGAGAGGGAAGGGGAAGGGGAGGGGAGGGGAAGGAGAGGGGAAGGGGAGGGGAGAGAGGCAAGGGGAAGGGGAGCGGAGAGGAAGGGGAAGGGGAGGAGGAAGGGGAGGAAAAGGGGAAGGGGAGAGAGGGAAGGGGAAGGGGAGGGGAGAGGAAAGGGAGGGGAAGGGAAGGGGAGAGAGGGAAGGGGAAGGGAGGGGAGGCACTGTGAAACAGAGCTACCATTGTTTCCAATGGTACTAAAGTGAATTTCTTTAGTCAGGGAATCAGTGTCACTTCTAACAAGCAATACAAGGTGTAATTTCCTCAGAAAGCCACATCTCCCACCCCATCCCACCCCTGAGTTGGAGTCTAACTGTTTGGCTGTGGCTGATATGGAGCTTAATTACTACGTAGACTGGTCTGACATTGAACTCATGGAGATCCACCTGCCTCTGCTCCCCAGGTGCTGGGTTTAAAGATGTGTGCCACCATTAAGTAGTCCTGTGAACTTATTATGAGATGTGAGTAAAGTCTACTCACATTAGATAGGACAACAGAAACAACAACAGTGTTCCACACAACTGCAGCCCTGGAAACCAGTGCGTGTGATTAGGGTCACCTTCAGAAGCATAAGAAACGTGGTGACTGCAGAACTAAAAAAACGCATCTCTGTCTGAACAGCATGGTCAGGGTGAAGCAGTACAGGCATGAGCCCCTCCCACCATGAGCATGGGATGCTGACAGGTCCAGCCTCAGCATGAGGAGAGTCGGAAAGAAGGAATGAACAAGAGCGGCAGCACTGACAGAAGTGGATGCAAGCCGTCAGTTCAAGTCCTCTCTCTTCCCTGGGGATTCTCATCATTCTTCCTTCTTCCACATTCTCCTTCTCCCTTCTTATGCTTTTGCCTTCTCCTGCACAGAGAGCACAAACCCAGTCTTTTCTTTACTAAAACTGCATCACCCAGGCTTTGATCATTTTTAGAAATTCTTAAATTTACTTAAATTCTATGATTCTGGATTGTTAATCCCAAACCCTGCTTCCTTAAAACAGAAACCAAACACAAAGCTAAAGTACATTCACTTATCGGTTTACACAGCCTGTTCTTCACAGGTAGCTGGGCTCTTGTGGTTTCCTGATACAGCAGACAGCAGCCCTTAGTAACTATTCTCATGTAAGAACAGGAAGGTGACAGACTACTAGAGTGAAAAGAATTTCTTACAAAGTTTTAAAATGAATGCAAGCAAAGCAGCTAGCTGTCTCTAATATCTCTCTAGGCATTGTTATTGTCAATCTTTAAGTAATGAGAAGAATGAAATACTAACTTTTAATATACTTCTACATCATGTTTTACTTCTTTAATCTTTGTTTCCTATCCTAGAAATTCCATGGTCTCATATGCTCTCCTTCTAATGCTTTTTGTGTCTAGATCATATGCAAGTCTTTCTCCTTTAAGAAGAAAGCACCTATCGTTTGCTTGGTTTTTATAGATTGCTCCTTCTTTTCCTATCCATATCGTTTCTTCTTGAGATCACTTTAACTCTCTAACCTTGATGTCTGAAAGCCCACCCTGACTAATTAATGTAGCAGTCATTGGACCAAAGGGTACATATATCTATCTCCTCATGATTCCAAATCCAAGGCCAAGTCCAGCAAAAAAAAAAAAAAAAAAAAAAAAAAAAAAAAAAAAAAAAAAAACTATTTCTACAAAGGACCATGTAGGCTTTTATGTCCTTTGTGGTTATGCTGTTTAGATCCTTTCCCAAGGCCCTAATGTCCAAGTAGAAGGTCTGTTCCTCCACAGCCTCATAGCTACCTCCAATCCTCATTCCTGAAAGCTGCAACCTTTTCATTTATTATGAAGTGATTAGCTCTGAGTAATGGTGGAAGTATATTCTGCAGAAAGAGAGGTTGAAAGCAAAATATTTCTACTTTTCAGATAGAAGGACAGTTTCAGAGCAACAACACATGTGGGGATCATGGGGCTCAAAGACCTGGTGATTCTTCGGGGCAGGAAGTATGTCATACCTTCCCTTAAGCAGCCATGCCAGACCTGGCAGATACTGACAGGTATGTGGGTCTCATTCGTGTACGCACAGTTGAAAGGCCAATGGTGCAAGGCTATGCCAGGCCCAGAGGATGCCAGGCCCAGAGGATGGTATTGCACAACACTCCACCCCTTCCTTGTTCCACATGTCAGCCATTGTGATGAATTCTGGATCCAAATCTACAGACTTCGCATTTCATACAGGAAGCGTATTCTGTAATGAGGCATAACAGATGGTACCTAAGACTATAGCAAACTTCAGCTATGATGTTTTAAGATGGATAATTGTCTAACCCAGTGGTTCTCAACCTTCCTAATACTGCCATGTTGTGGTGGCCCCACCAACAAAATTATCTTCATTGCTTCATTATAACTGTAGTTCTGCTATAGTTATGAATCATGATACAAATATATTATATGTAAGCTATCTGATATGGGACTCCCAAATTGGTTGCGATCCACAAGTTGAGAATTAGTGGTCTATCCCTTCCTGAAAGTGGTTCTGGAAATCTTTATGAAAGGGGGGATGACCCTGGAGACCCTGGAGAAGGCTGGAAGGTACAGACAAATGTCCGCTGATGGTTGAAGGCCATGTGGAGTTAGCAGAGAAGGCAGTGGAAGGGCTGAGGCATGTGAATCTGTCAGAGTGTGAGTTATGTGTCCAGTGATGCAAAGCCCATGGAAGGGCTTGTGACATGGCCTGTAGTACAGTTGCCTAACTATGTTTCAGCATAATTGTGCTTCAGTGGACCCCATGTCAGTCCTCTCTGAAGAATGGGGTACCCTTGGTGGTGGTCTCATGTTTTAATCACATCTTCTAATAAAATATGAGACTTTTAAAGGTCGCCAGTCATTCAGGAATCAACGGCGCATTCTCCCAGGGTTTGGTTTCCTGCTGAATAAAAAGCTTCATGAGATATTTCTAGAAAAATAAAGGCAGGCCCTAAGATAAATATCTGGAGTTCGCATAACATGATGAGGCAGTAATATTCTTATATTATAAAAGATTATATCAGTAGCTTAAACCTCCTAGATGTGAGGTTCTTTGAATTTGTGGCCTAAATTAGACTCTGTGGGAAAAATTTATATTTAAGGCATAATTTTAGTAGGACAATCTCAGGCTAAGCTTTGGTTTTGAACATCTATATTAAGTTATAAAGAATATAAATGAAATATAATATCAAAATGCAAAGTTTTGCTTTAATTTTCAAGTAAAGATATTGGTGCCATTGCATTTGAGGCATAGATGTTCAGAATTGGACCTGCATTTTGGTGGATTTTTTTCCTTTGATGTGAATGAAGTGTCCTTCCCCATCTCTTTTATTACTTTTGCTTGAAAGTCTGTTTCCTTAGATATTAGAATGGCTACTCCAACTTGTAGTTTGGGGCAGTTTACTTGGAAATTGTTTTTCCAGCTCTTTAATCTGAGGTAGGTGTCTGTCTTTGTTTGCTGAAATGTATTTCTTGCATGCAACAGAATGATAGAGGCTGTTTACATATCCAGTCTGTTAGCCTGTGTCTTTTCATTGGGGAATTTAGTCTATTGATATTGAGCGATATTAGGGATCAATGATTGCTAGATCTTGCTATTTTCGTTGTTAGGGGTGGAAATGTGTTTGTGTGTTTCTCTTCTTTTGGGTTTGTTGTAAAAATACTAAGTTCTTGCTTTTTCTTGGGTGTAGTTTCCATCCTTATGTGGACTTTTCCTTCTATTATCATCTGTAGGGCTAGATTAGTAGAAAGATATTGTTTAAATTTGGTTATGTCACGTAGTATTTTGGTTTCTCTGTCTATGGTGATTGAGAGTTTTTGCTCAGTGTAGCATCCTGGACTGGCATTTGTGTTCATTTGGGGTCTAGATGAAATCTGTCCAGGATCTACCATAAAAAGGACAAATCAGCAACCAACATATTGGGAAAAGATCTTCACTAACCCTATATCAGATAGAGGGCTGATATCCAATATATACAAAGACCTCAAGACGTTAGACCCCAGAAAGCCAAATAACCCTATTAAAAAATGGGATACAGAGCTAAACAAAGAATTTTCACCCGAAGAACATTTTTTAAGCATCTTAAAAAAAATGCTCAACTTCATTAGTCATTAGGGAAATGCAAATCAAAACAACCCTGAGATTTCACCTCACACCAGTCAGAATGGCTAAGATTAAAAATTCAGGAGACAGCAAGTGTTGGCCAGGATGTGGAGAAAGAGGAATACTCCTCCACTGCTGGTGGGGTTGCAAATTGGTGCAACCACTTTGGAAATCAGTCTGGTGGTTCCTCAGAAAACTGGGCAAAGTTACTTCCAGAGGATACTGCTATACCACTCCTGGGCATATACCCAGAGGATTCCCCAGCAGGTAATAAGGATACGTGCTCCATTATGTTCATAGCAGCCCTATTTATAATAGCCAGAAGCTGGAAAGGACCCAGATATCCCTCAACAGAAGAATGGATGCAAAAAATGTTATATATATATATACAATGTATATATATAATATATATATATATATATACAATGGAGTACTATTCAGACATTAGAAAAAATGGATGGAGCTTCAGAATATCATACTAAGTGAGGTAACTCAGTCTCAAAAGATTAATCATGGTATGCACTAATAAGTGGAAATTAGCCTAGAAAATTGGAATACCCAAAACATAATCTACACATCAAATGATGTCCAAGAAGAACGGAGGAGTGGCCTGGTTCTAGAAAGACTCGGTGTAGCAGTATAGGGCAAAACCAGAACAGGGAAGTGGGAAGGGGTGGATGGGAGAACAGGGGGAGGGAAGAGGGCTTATGGGACTTTCAGGGAGTGGGGAACCAGAAAAGGGGAAATCATTTGAAATGTAAATAAAAAATATATCGAATAAAAAAAAAGAAGCCTGGAATAATTCTGATAGGTCTGCCTGTTTATGTTACTTGCCCTTATATCTTTTAATACTCTTTCTTTGTTCTGTATATTTAGTGTTTTGTTATTATATGATGGGAATATTTTCTCTTCTGGTCCACTCTGTTTCATGTTTGCTAGACTTCTTGTATATTTATGCTATCTCTTTCTTTAGGTTAGGGAAGTTTTCTTCTATGATTTTGTTGAAGATGTTTTCTGGCCCTTTGAAATGGGAATTTTTACTTTTTTTTCTATTCCTATTATTCTTTTGTTTTTCAATGTATTTTTATTTTATTCGATATATTTTTATTTACATTTTAAATCACTTCCCCTTTTCTGGTGGCCCACTCCCCGAAAGTCACATAAGCCCCCTTCCCTCCCCCTGTTCTCCCACACACCCCTTCTCACTTCCCTGTTCTGGTTTTGCCTTATACTGCTACACTGAGTCTTTCCAGAACCAGGGGCCACTCCTCTGTTCTTCTTGTACCTCATTTGATGTGTGGATTATGTTTTGGGTATTCCAGTTTTCCAGGCTAATATCCACTTATTAGTGAGTGCATACCATGATTGATCTTTAGAGACTGGGTTACCTCACTTGGTATGATGTTCTCCAGCTCCATCCATTTGTCTAAGAATTTCATGAATTCATTGTTTCTAATGGCTGAATAGTACTCCATTGTGTATATATACCACATTTTTTGCATCCATTCTTCTGTTGAGAAATACCTGGGTTCTTTCCAGCTTCTGGCTATTATAAATAGGGCTACTATGAACATAGTGGAGCATATATCCTTATTACATGCTGGGGAATCCTCTGGGTATATGCCCAGGAGTGGGATACCAGGATCTTTCGGAAATGACATGCCCAGTTTTCTGAGGAACTGCCAGACTGATTTCCAGAGTGGTTGTACCAATTTGCAACCCCACTAGCAGTGAAGGAGTATTCCTCTTTCGCCACATCCTCGCCAACACCTGCTGTCTCCTGAGTTTTTAATCTTAGCCATTCTGACTGGTGTAAGGTGAAATCTCAGGGTTGTTTTGATTTGCGTTTCCCTGATGACTAATGAAGTTGAGCATTTTTAAAGATGTTTCTCTGCCATCCGAAGTTCTTCAGGTGAGAATTCTTTGGTTAACTCTGTACCCCATTTTTTCATATGCATTTTCATATTGTATTTTATTTTAATATGTTTTAATTGAAATAGAATTACATTAGTTTCCATCTTCCCTTACCTTTCTCCAACCCTTCAAACAACTCCCATGTTCCCCTCCCCAATCTTGATAGTTTCTTTTTCTTTGGTTGATATTGTTACATACATGCATATGCATATATGTGCCCAAATATATGTAAAAATAAGCTGCTGAGTTTATTTTTGTGATTTGTGTGTATATGATTCCAGGGCTGGGAGCTATAAAATTTTGATTACATCTCTGTTTCACAGACCATGACCCAGATTTTCTTCCGCTTACCCATTGAAGAGGTTATGAGTATCATGGTTAACTTCACAGCTGAAGTTCACACACTGTAAGGGCTAGAGATGGAGCCCAGGCTTGACCACTTGTCTAGTGTGCATGTGTACTCCATTGTTTAATAGGGTTATTTGGTTTTCTGGCGTCTAACTTCTTGAGTTCTTTGTATATATTGGATATTAGCCCTCTATCTGATGTAGGATTGGTGAAGATCTTTTCCCAATTTGTTGGTTGCCGATTTGTCCTTTTGATGGTGTCCTTTGCTTTACAGAAACTTTGCAATTTTATGAGGTCCCATTTGTCAATTCTTGATCTTAGAGCATAAGCTATTGGTGTTCTGTTCAGGAACTTTCCCCCTGTACCAATGTCCTCAAGGTTCTTCCCCAGTTTCTTTTCTATTAGCTTCAGAGTGTCTGGCTTTATGTGGAGGTCCTTGATCCATTTGGAGTTGAGCTTAGTAGAAGGAGACAAGGATGGATCAATTCTCATTCTTCTGCATGCTGACCTCCAGTTGAACCAGCACCATTTGTTGAAAAAGCTATCTTTTATTCATTGGATGTTTTCAGCCCCTTTGTCGAGGATCAAGTGGCCATAGGTGTGTGGGTTCATTTTTGGATCTTCAATCCTGTTCCATTGATCTGCCTGCCTGTCACTGTACCAATACCATGCAGTTTTTAACACTATTGTGCAGTAGTATTGCTTGAGGTCAGGGATACTGAACATATGAAAGATCTGTATGACAAGAACTTCAAGATTCTCAAGAAGGAAATGGAAGAAGACCTCAAAAAAATGGAAAAAACCTCCCATGCTCATGGATTGGCAGGATTAATATAGTTAAAATGGCCATTTTGCCAAAAGCAATATACAAATTCAACGCAATACCCATCAAAATCCCAACTCAATTCTTCATAGAGTTAGAAAGAGCAATTCCCAAATTCATCTGGAACAACAAAAAACCCAGGATAGCTAAAACTATTCTCAACAACAAAAGATATTCCTATTAGTCTTAGGTTTGGTCCTTTCATTTTGTCCCAAATTTCCTGGAATGTTTGAGTTAGGAACTTTTTGTACTTCGTATTTTCTTTGACTGATGTATCAATATCTTGTATGGTGTCTTCTACACCAGAGATTCTCTCTTTCATCTCCTGTCTACTGTTGGTTTTGCTTCCATCTGTAGCTCCTGATTCCTTGCCTAGGTTTTCCATCTCCAGGGTTGCCTCCATTTGTGACTTCATTATTGTTTCTATTTCCATTTTTAGGTCTTAGACCATTTTGTTCAGTTCCTTCACCTACATAAAGCTGGGTAAGGTGACCCATGACTCTTATCCACTTAGCACTTAGGAGGAGAGCTAAGAAAATCTGAAGTTTAATGTCATCTTTGGTACATGATAATGTCATCCATCCTGGGATATGGGTTATCCTGTTTTTAAAACAAAATGCTTGGTGCATTATAACTATGAAGAGATCTATCCAATACAAGAGTGGTTATTAGAAAGATGCAAAGATGACAAAGTTTCCCTAATTTGTCAGACTGTTTATCATTTGTATAAAGGATGGCTACTGATTTGTTTGTGTTAGTTTTATATCCTACCACTTTGCTGAAGGACTTTATTGGTGGAAATTTGGAGGAATTGGTGGAATTATGTATACTATCACATCATCTGCAAACAGTGATATGTTGACTTTTTCCTTTCCAATTCATAGTCCCTTGATCTTTTTTTATTGTCTAATTGCTCTATCTAGAACTTTGAGTATTATATTGAATATATAGGGAGAGGGTGTGCAGCCTTGGCTTGTCCCTGATTTTAGTGGGATTGCTTCTAGTTCATCACCATTTAATTGATGTTGGCTGTTGATTTGATATATATTGCTTTTATTATTTTTAGGTATGTGCCATGTTCTCTCCAAGACTTTTAACATGAAGGAATGTTGAAATTGTTGAAAGGCTTTTTTTAGCATCTAATATGATTATCACTTTTTCTCTTGAGTTTTTTATATAGTGGATTACATTAGTAGATTTTCATTCATTGAACCATCCCTACATCTCTAGGATGAAGACTACTTGATTGTGATGAATAATGGTTTTGATGTGTTCTTGGATTCAGTTTGTGAGAATTTTATTGAGTATTTTTGCATTGATATTCACAAGTGAAATTGGCCTGAAGTTCTCTCTCTCTTAGTTGGATCTTATTGCAGTTTATGTATCAGAGTAATTGTGGCCCCATAAAATGAATTATGTAGTGTTCCTTCTGTTTCTGTTTTGTGGAATAGCTTGAGGAGTATTGGTATAAGCTCTTCATTGAAGGTCTGGTAAAATTCTGTGCTAAAACTATCTGATCTTGGGCTTCTTTGGGTTGGAAGGTTTTTAATGACTATTTCTATTTCTAGGGGTTATGGACTGTTTAGTTTACCTAAAAGACCTCCCATGCTCACAGATTGGTAAGATTAATATAGTGAAAATGGCCATCTTACCAAAATGCATAGAATCTACAGATTCAATGCAATCCCCATAAAAATTTAAAAACAATTCTTCACAGATATGTAAAGAGTAATTCTCAAATTTGTATAGAAAAACAAAAACCTAGAATAGTCAAAACAATTCTCAACAATAAATGTTCTTCTGAGAATGTGAGTAGGGGTGGGGGATCCTCTAGAAACTCCCAGAGACCTGGGAGGGAAGAGACTCTCAGGACTGAATGGGGCTGACCTTAGCTAAAATGCCTAACAATAGGGAGAGGAAACTCAAAATGTCCACCTCCAATAGATAGACAGGGCTTCAAGTGGAGGGACTGGGTTACCAACACAAGGTTAAAATATTTGACCCAGAATTGTTCCTGTCTAAAACTACAGGGAGAAAAATGAAGTAGAGACTGAAAGAATGGTGGTCCAGTGATTGGTCCAATTTTGGATCCATTTCATGGGACTGGGGGGCACCAAGGCCAGAAACTATTACTTACTGATGCTATGATGTGCTTACAGAGGTAAGGTAAGGTAGGTATAGCCTACCATGGTTATACTCTGAGAGGCTCAGCTGACTGAGACAGAAGCAAATACTTACACCCAACCATTGGACTGAAGTTGTGGACCCCTATGGTTAAATGAGGGAAAGGACTGAAGAAGCTGAAGGGGAGGGTGACCTCATAGAAAGACCATCTGTCTCAACTAGCCAGAACTCCTGCGAGATCACAGACACTGAACCACCAACCAGGGAGCATATAAGGGCTTTTCTGGGGCACATATATAACAGAGGATTGCCTGATCTTGCATCAGTGGGAGAAAATGTGCCTAATCCTCAAGAGAGTTGAGGCTTCATGGGAGGGGAGTATCCTCTGGGAAGCAAGGGAGAGGAGGAATGGGATGAGGAACTGTAAGGGTGGGGAGGGATGGACCAGGAGTGGGAGCAACAGCTGGAATGTAAATAAATAAAATAATTTTTAGAAAAAGTTTATAAAGTAGGTTTCTGCTAGGAAATGTGTGTGTTTATGAATCCAAGCCTTGCTGCCTAAAGAGACTGAGTACATAAAATGAAATAATGAGAAACTGGTTTTCAAGGCTTCTAGAAGTTTAAGACAAGAAAGGGGTATTTTTAATTAGCATCATAGCGTATTCTACATATTTTTCTCAGAGATTGTTGGCTAAAGTCATGGTGATTTAAGCCACTTGTAAGAACTAACTTGGAAAAACAATTCTTTAGTAAATTATAATTTTGTTATTTTTCACGGCTATAGCCCTCATTCCCCACACTTGATTCCAACTCTATAGAGGAGTCACTAAAAATAATGATGGAGTTGAGGTTGCCTTGCAAGTATCATTAATAATTGCATCAGTGGGACTGGGGATATAGCTCAGTGGGTGATATGCTGGCTCTACAAGTGTGTGAACCTGAGTTTGGATCCCCAGAACCTACACAAAAAATGGCAATGTCCACCTATATCCCCATTATGATGAAGGTGAGACAGGGGAATTCCTGAGGTTCATTCACCAGTCAGCCTCACCTGCACCTGCTTTTCAAGCCCCAGGTCTCAAGTGAGAGGTAATGTGTATAAACAATTTGGACAGCTCCTAAAGAGCAACAAAAAAAGGTTGACTTGTTACCTCCACATGTACATGTTAGACACACACACACACACACACACACAAACACACATATACACATGCATGCACACACATGCAACTCATGCATACAAGCACAAAATATTAGTAGTGCATGCTAGATTTGAAATTTTATATTCTGTAAGTAAATTCAACAAATTTTCTGTTAAAATCATTATATGCTTAGTAGCAAATAATATATATTAGAAATCATCTCTATGTTATGATACCACCATGGGTTATTAATTTAATGGTAATTGACTTGATATAAATATGCCAATTTAGCTTAAATATATTAAATTTAGTGTGTTACTTGAGTGCTTTTTATGAGCAAAACTTTGAATATATCCAAAATGTTATGTAAGCACAATTCCTCAATAGGTTCATAATTTAATGTAAGGAGAGGAAAATTACCTATAGTGTTAGTACATGAATTAAGTGGTACTACAGAAACGTAAATAAAGTCTTCCTTCGATAGGAGAGAACGTACTTTTAATGAAATCTAGCACTTGGCAAAAACACTTAAGTAAAAATAGTTGAAAGTAACATGTAAAATCATGATTTCATGTACTGAGTGGTTTTGAAGGCTGTGGCTGAGGAATATAACTCAGCTTATAAAGAAAATCTATAAAAATTATTTTCAGACTCGCAATGTCTGTAGGAATTCTACATTCATTGAATGAAGGCCAAGTAATTATAAACTTGTTTAATGTGGGGTAAGGAAGGCTTTTTATAGTATTAACTATATCACATTTAATTAATTAATTTCAATTGGGGTTACATGCATATGTGTCAAGACATGACTGAGGAGTCAGAGGGCAACATCAAAATCCTTTCTTCACTTCTATCATCCGAGTCCCTGGGACTGAATTCAGATGGTTAGGTCTGACAGTAAACACCTTTGCCCACTGATTGGGCCATTGTTCAGGGCTGTGAGATAAGGAATTTTTGATAGACAGATGAAAAGGAAGATGAATGTAACTTTGGGGTTTGGGAGAGAATTACTACTAGAATGATAACATGATGTTCCCATTTTATAAAGCAAATTCACATAAGTCACTTCTCACTAGTGTTTCTTAATGTTTTAAGTAGGTAGGAGAATATTTTTCGTATTTGAAAAAATGAATCAGTGGAAGAGAAGAGAACTATTTACCAGAGTTTGAAAAGCCAGTGTATGATGATGTTAAAGCTAAAATCTTGGTGGTTTTGTTTGTTAATTTTCTAAGATTCAAGTATACTTACTAAGAGCATGGAAATAGACAACACAGAGAATATTAGAGCTGGGAACTTAGATATTGTGTTCAAGACTTAAAAACTCCCTTCATCAGAGAACAAAATAATATAAGCAATATGAACACAGAAGCAGTTGGTGTGTGTGTGTGTGTGTGTGTGTGTGTGTGTGTGTGTGTGTGTGTGTGTGTGTGTGTCATGATGCACATTCTGTGAAGCAAGCAGGACAGTCTGGATTATGCTGCAGTAACAAACAACTCCCAAATCTTACTGACTTAGAATATGACCTGCCTGTTGCAGATCAGCAAGAGATGTAGTACATGTCTCCTCTCCCCATAATCTAGGTTGGTTTTCAATGTTTCTAGTGTTAGAGAGGGGAAATGATAGACACATCATATATCAAGTTCTGAATACTCTCTGGGTCTTTTCTTGGTGAGTCTAGACCACAAGCCAATGCACGGCTGCAGTTGTCTGGAGATACATGACCACTTTTGTTGATGCCATTTGACACCCATTGGTGTAATATGAACAGGCATCTGCTTCAAGCAGAACAATGGGTGAGAGTGAAGAGTATGAATCAGTTTACAAACACACTTTTTTACATTGATCATCAATTTGATAGGATTTAGTATCACCCATGAAGCAAGCCTTCAGCCATACCTGTGAAGGAGTTTCTTGTTCAGGTTACTCGAAATTCGAATAGTAAGTGTGGGAAACATCCTACTACAGCCTGGGTACAGGGAAGTCTGGGCTGAAAGCTTCTGCCTGCTTGCCTTCAGGGCTTTCTGTCTTAGTTAGGGTTTCTATTGCTGTGAAGAGACACCGTGACTTCAACAACTCTTAGAAGGGAAAACATTTATAATTGGGGATGACTTACAGTTACAGAGGTTTAGTCCATGATCATCAGGGTGGGAAGTACGGCACCATGCAGGAGACAAGCTGAAGACAGGTAAAGCTGAGAGTTTTATATCCAGATCTGCAGTCAGCAGGAAGAGAATGCCATGCTGGTTGTGGCTTGAGTACCTGAGACCTCAAAGTGGCCTTGAGTGACTCACTCTCTACAACAAGGCTACACTTTCTCCAACAAGGCCACACCTCCTAATGGCACAACTCTCTATGACCCTTTGAGGTCATTTCCTTTCAAACCACCCAGCTTGCAGGAGAGTGCATCTGTTCTTTTGCCACTGTTTCCACATATTCTGTTCTTCATATTCTTCAGGATTCCAGGTGTACTGAAGACCTACAGCTCTCCAGGAGTCCTCCAGTCTCCAGAATCAGACAGTGACTGCTGAAGCATCAGGTCTCCTAAACCAGGTTCTCAGTGAGTGCATACCATGAGTGTTCTTTTGTGATTGGGTTACCTCACACAGAATTTTCACCTGAGGAATATCAAATGGCTGAGAAGCACCTAAAAAAATGTTCAACATCCTTGTCATCAGGAAAATGCAAATCAAAACAACCCTGAGATTTCACCTCACACCAGTCAGAATGACTAAGATAAAAAAACTCAGAAAACAGCAGGTGCTGGAGAGGTTGTGGAGAAAAAGGAACACTCCTCCACTGCTGTAGGATTGCAAGCTGGTACAACCACTCTGGAGATCAGTTAGGCAATTCTGCAGAAAACTTGGCATAATACTACTGGAGGACCCTGCTATACCACTCCTGGGCATATACTCAGAGGATTCTCCAGCATGTAATAAGGACGCATGTTCCACTATGTTCATAGCAGACCTATTTATAATAGCCAGAAGCTGGAAAGAACCCAGATGTCTGTCTATGAAGAAATGGATACAGAAAATGTGGTATGTATACACAATGAAGTACTATTAAGCCATTAAAAATAAATTCATGAAATTCTTAGACAAATGGATGGAGCTTGCCCTCATTCTTGATAGCAAATTCATCTCCCCATTTCTGCAGCAGTCCTTCCCTCACTAATATTACAGCCAAATTCTTCAGGCTTCCACTGTAGACTGAAGAGCAGCAGCTCTCCAGGAATCCTCCAGGCCTTCATTGCCAGATTGGGGCTGCTGAGATAGCCAGCCTCATGACTACCAGATGCCCAGCCCCCCCCCCACCATTTTTGGGCTCCCCAGGCAATATGGTATAAACCAATCTTTAAAATCTTCTTTTGGCACAATAACTAATCTATCAGTTCTGTTCCTCTAAAAACCCTGGAGAGTACAACAGATCTCCAACTCAAAGGGAACCATATCTAGGTCTCAGTGGCGACTCCACATATGATCAAGAGAATATAAAAATCATAGATTGACATACACGATAGGAGTCTAGAGCTGTATCCCTTACTGAAAGGGAATGCTTTTGCTGACTTCATACTGTTCTGCATGTGCTGAACATTATTCTGGGTATAGACCTTAACAAGTCTCTGTGGAGATGATGCAGTGCTTTCAAGAGCTTGCTTTGCAAGCACAGACACCTGTGTTTGACCTCCATAATCCTTATTTAAAACAAAAATGTCTAGACATAGTAGGATACATTTATAATCCCAGAGCTAGGGATGAGGAGGCAGGAATATTCCTGTGGTTCACTGGTCATACAACCAAGACTTCTTGGCAAGTTCCAGGCCAGTGAGAGACCATGTCTCACAAAACAAGCTGGATGGTGTAACCAAATATGTCGGCCTTCCAGGAACCAGTCAAGATAGCATATAATATTAGCCATCTTAGCAATTATTATATTCTAATAAGTATTTTGAGGCTTCTATGTATGTGTGTATGTGTTCATAAGTACATAAATTCATATGCATGTGCACATATTTGCCTGTGCATATGAAAGCCTGTAATCAACCTCAGGTGGCATTTTTCATATGATGCACAGTTGGATTTTTAGATATGGTGTCTCTAAAGAACCCAAAGTTTGTCAATTAGCCTGTAATAACTAGGAATCCTTCTATCTCGACCTCCCCAGCATTAGTATTACAAGCATGCATCCTCATGACCAGCATGAAAGAACTCAGATTCTCGTCCTTGCACAGCAAGCATTTTATACTAATACTAAATTACTAATTGTCCATGTTAGGTTTGTGTATGTGTGTATGTCTATGTGGCAGGGTATGTAATGTGAGTGTATATGTGTGTCTGTGCACCTAACCATGTTTGCTTCCTCCACATCCTGCTTCTTACTTCTGCATTCTGGAGAATATTCCTAAGTATAAGAGGACTCAGCAAACAAAACATTCTTGTCACTTCGAGGCATTTATATGGCATAACACTCTTCTAAGACATTTTAATCAATCATACCATTGATCTAAACTTTTTACCAAACCCGAGTTCCACAATCTCCAGTCTGGCCTTATGGTTTGGTTGTTGGAACAGCAAAGCAATCACTTCTTTTAAGTATATAAATTCATGAATTTCATAATTTTATATCCTTTTCATGTCTTATTTTGATCTGACCAATCATTACAAAGGTCTTCTCTTTCATGAAATGTCACAGTGAAATAAACATGAATAAATCATGAAGTCAAACATTCTATTTCCTGGTCTCTTCCTCCATCTAGTGCAGACAAAGTTTTCCCTGAGCATGTGCTGCTTAATAACATGGATGATTGTTCTTCTAGTCACTTACGTACCACCTGCTACATGATAACCAGGAGAGCTATACCATGCTTGGTAAGTTTATGTCAACCAAACAGAAGCTGGAATCAGTTGAGAGGAAGAAGTCTCAACTGAGAAAATGCTGCCAGAAAATCTCGTTGTGGACAAACTTATAGGGAACTTTCTTAATTAGTGACTAATGTAGGACGGTCCAGCTCCTTGAGTGTAGTACCATCCTTAGGCTGGTGATCCTGAGTTCTATAAAAAGGCAGACTGAGCAAGCCATGGGGAACAAGTCGGTAAGCAGCATCCCTCCATGGCTTTTGCATCAGCTCCTGCCTCCAGGTTCCTGTCTCAATATCTTTAGATGACGAACACTGGGAAGTATAAGCCAAGTAAACCCTTTCCACCCCAACTTGCTTTTTAGTCAAGGTATTTCATCACAGCAATAGAAACCCTATCTATGACAGGTACTTCATTCAGTTGTGGTTATTGGTAACGTTATTACTTTTTTTTTTTTTTTGGCTGATTAGTGAGATCGTTACTTTTCTCATTGCTGTGATCAAGCATCTGACAAGAGCCCACTTGAGAAAGAAGGGTTAATGTGGCTTACAGTTCAAGGATATATAGTGCATCCTGGCCATGGAGGCAAGGCTACAGGAGTATGAGGGGGCAGTCTGCTCAGAGTGCATCCACAGTCATGAAGCAGAGAGAAATGAATGCTGGTGACCAGTTCGCTTTCTCCTTCTTATTCAGTATAGAATCCCAGTCCATGACATAGTATTTCCCACATTTAGGATCAATTAACCTAACCTAGAAAATTCCTCATGGAAATTCACAGAGGTAATTCCCAGATGGTTCTAGATGTTGTCAAATTGATAATCAACATTAATCGTCTTGGTTACTACCCATGTTGGTTGCAGTAGCTTCTAAGGACCAATTTCTCAAGCTATGCTGATAGAACTTGTTATGTTCTTATAACAAAGTCAACAACCTGATAACTGTATAATCTGATAATCAATTAATAACTGTAGACACTGGCATTCATTTCCTGAGACAGCTACACACTTGCTGTTCGTGGGCTGTGGGTTCTGGTCCATGTTTCTCTTTCTGCAACCCATCCTCATAAGAAAGCCCTGTTATAGACAATGCGTCTAGCAATCGCAGAAGGAAAACAAATGTGTTAGCATTTGTTCTCAAATCTCTTTGGTGGGCTTAAGTGGCCAAAGCAACTCAAACAGATACAAAAATATACATGGAAGTATTAAAATAAAATATAAATATAAATTTTTATAAATGTAAAAATCAGTTATATTGTGAATCACAATAATAGAAATATTTAGCTATTAAATGCATATGTAGTTTGGGGTCTTTGAATAAAACGACTTTTCTAAGATTTTTATTTGTATGTGATGTGTATGTCTGTATGTGCTCTTCACAGGTAATGGCCTCTTGAAGGGGAGGGTGTGGAAGAGGCCTAAGATTTCTTTAAGGGGCTGGTTACTGGGAGTTTAACCATGTGCCAGTGAACATATGGGCATCTATAAAGTTTTTAAAGTTCAAAATAATACTTCTTTCTGAAGTTAACTGGATGATTCCATACAATAAAAGCATGGGTCTCAGGCTTTACAAATGAGCCCAAAGAAGCAGATGCAAAAAGAACACAAAACAAAACATACACACCAAGATCTGGGGCTGAAAAGTTGACTCAGCGATTAAGAACACTGGCTATTCTTCCAGAGGACCTGGGTTTACTTCCCAGCACCTGCGTGGCAGCTCACAACTGTCTGTTATTCCAGTGTCTGGGGATCCAATACCCTCACACAGGCAAATATGTACATGTAAGCAAAACTCCAATGTACATAAAGTAAATAAATCATTGAAATTAAATAAAAATTAAAAATTAAAGACCCAAGCCCATCAGATTTTCTGGCTTGAGTAGCAGTCTCTGATGTGTGAGACAAATTACTTAATGTATTCCATTCTGATTCTATTACCTCTCGGCCTGTGTTTGTCTGTTTTGTGATGACCCATGTGTGCATTCACTGTTACATGTTCAGAATTAATATAAATGAACATGGACTCCTAAATTTTTACTTTCCCCAAAGCTTTTAATTTATCTGCCCTCTCCACAATCTGTCCACCATATATTACATTCCTGAACTTCTTTCCTTTCTTGCAAGAGAGAGGGTGATAATTAAAAGAATTTCTAGGTGTTAATATCTTTAATGAGGTTAAAAGTCCAGTGGCAGGAAGAATGTCAGAGGTCCAATCCTGGATCCAAAACTTAGAATCATATTATAAAATCATTAAAAATAAATACATGAAACAAAAATGTTAGTGGCATCTAAATTATTTTCTCAATAAGTTCTAACACAGGTATAATATCAGTAACCAAGGTTGGTTCTATCTAAAAAAAAAATGATCATTGTCTCTCCCTCTCCCTTTCAATCTCCCTCTCCCTCTCCCTCTCTCTCTCCCCCTCCCTCTCCCTCCCCCTCTCCCTCTCCCTCTCAATCTTCCTCTCCTTCTCGCTCTCCCCCTCCTCTCCATCCCCCTCTCCCTCTCCCTGTCCTCCCCCTCCCTCCCCCTCTCCCTCTCCCTCTTCCTCATCCTTGGTTCATCTCCCTCTATCACTCTGTCTCTCCTTCCAACATTATTCCATCTCCCCCCCCAACTCTCCATGAAGTTATCACCTCGTCCTTCCCTTCTCCTCTCTCTCTCTCTCTCTCTCTCTCTCTCTCTCTCTCTCTCTCCCTTTCCCTTCTCTCCCTCCCTCCTTCTCTGCCTTTCTCCCTTGCCCCCTATTTCTATAGCTTCTGAAAATGTTCAGCAAGCTCCTATTCCTCTAAATGTATTTATATGGTAACAGTCTTTGACTTCGGAGTGTTGAGCTTCCCCGCAGACACAGACATGTGTTCTTCTTTAAAGCAGACTTACACACCGAGCACTGCCAGCAGCTGCCAGGGTTCCTGCTCATTTTCTAGAAAAGCTCAGACTCATTTACCCCTCCACCCAGCTTCAGACTCACTCCCAGCAGGTCTTATTATTCAGAAATGTATAGTATCTTTGCTTTTGCACTCCTAGGAACAAGTTTGGAGAAAAAATAGATATCTTTAACTTACTAGTCCCCCACTGAGCCGTGCATCTTTCTCCACTGGTGCCCACTGAGCCTCTGTGGGGTTCCCAAGGCCCACACTACTCACATCAGTTTCAAGAGTCTTCCTTGCTCACCTGCAGCCAGGTGTGCTTTCTGAAACACTATGAGTGGAGCTGATAATGTCATATCACCAGTCTTCTTTCAATGAAGAGTGGGATGCCACGACATTCATTCTGCTTCATAAAAGTCATCAACATAAGACTGGACGGGATGGGAAAGGGAAGTGCTCCCAGAAGCAATTCCGAGTGTAAACAGGTACAAAAATGCACAGGTGTTAGATACAGAAATGCACAGATGTTAGGCTATCTCTCAATGTCCCTGCCTATCTCTGTCTCTATCTCTCTTTCCCTCACTCCCTCCCTTCCTCCCTCCATCTCCTCTTCTCCCTTCTCCATCTCTTCATACTATACATCATTCCTTTCTCTTCAGTCTAGTTGTCCCTGAGTATGCCAATAACATACCTGTGTACTAATTAAATATTTTTGAGTTCTCTTCAAAGTAAGAAGTAAATTAGTTAATAGTCTTTTTCTTTTTTTGTATGTATATGTGTATGTGTTCACAAGTATGCAAATACACAATTATTTTGCGCATGTACATGTGCTAGCAGAGGCCAGAAATTAACCTCTTTGGAGTCTCACTCCTCAGAAGCTTATCTTGTTTCCTGACACAGAGTCTCTCACTACCCTGGACTGGTTGGCCAGAGAGCTTGATGAACCTACCCATATGAGTTTGAGGGATAACCACAGGCCTTCCTGCTTCTTTGGCAGATACTTCATCTCTCTATCCCATATTTAACAGTCTTTATATGAATCTGCTCTAAGTCCCTCTAGATCTCATACCCAGCAGTTTGCCTAAGTTCCCATAACTCTTTAAATACTTCTACCTCATCTTTCTGATCCCATGCTTTGCCAAACTTCTCCTGTGACTAAGTCAACCAAAATCTCTGCCAACCCTACCATCTCAGGCTGTGTAGTTTTGTATTTGGGAATTCTGTGGAGATAAATAATTAATAGATAGATAGATAGATAGATAGATAGATAGATAGATAGATAGATAGATATAGGTGATAGACAGACAGACAGATTCACATAGATTCACATACATTTTTTCTAGAAAATGCCTATTAGCACAGTCCTGAAACACATACTTTCTAACATCCTCTAATACTCTGTCCCCCAGTAACATCATTTTGGCTGTTGACATTTAAGACAGACAGGGGTATAGCTCTTGCTCCCTGGATCAATACCTCAAAACAAAAATAGAGGGGGAAAAGATTAAAAACAAAGAAATCAGCCAAACCTGCTGGGTTTTTTTCTATAGAATTGTAAGATAAGTTCATGCTGTTATGAACTGAGACAATATTTAGAGCTCTTTGTAGGAGCTATAGAAAACTAATACATACATGCATTACCTCTCCTGGAACTTGATGTTCTACTGGGCCAGATAACAACAAAATAAGCCTGCAAAATAGTTGCAAAGTATGGAGCAATTTGGTGGTGATAAGTAATCAGAATAATGGCATAGGAGACCTAGCTCTTAGGAGCTATTTCTTGGAGTGATATTTAAGCTGACTAAAATGAAAAGAAGGAGCAGCCTGCTCCAAGATGCAACATCAGAGCATCTATACAGAGGAAGCAGACAAATGAATGCTCAGGGCAGAGAAAGAGCCCCGGGGTGTTCAAGAAGCTGAAAGGGGGCCAGTAGGCTGGAGCATTGCAAAGGACAGAACTTAGAAGAATAAGTTTTCAAGGAAAGGCAGAGCAAAGGCATGTGCTGTTCTTTAGAAAGCCTGAGTAGACATTCTGGTTTCATCTAAGAACCATAGGAAACCCTCATATGCCTCCACTACTAAAAGGATGAGATGCTGAAACCAAAAATTGGCTTTAGCAGAATAACCTGGAGACAATCAAAAATGTCTTCAGTTTAATTAATTATATTATACCAGTATTAACTTCTGAGTGTTGTTGATTGGCCGGGGTTAAGTAAGGTGCTGACCTTACAGGGGACGGAGATGTTTAAGGGAATTATCTGCACCATCTTTTCTTCACTCTGCTGCAAGCCTGAAATAATTTCAAAATAAGAATTTCAGGGGGAAAATGTCATGACCCACTTTTTAATTTAAGACGATTATTATTCTGCTCAGTAGGAAGGCACAAAAGTGAGGGTGTGCACAGCAGTTAAGAACTTGACTCAGAAACCTATGTGAGGACCAGTGGAACAAAGCCCCTGCTGAAGGGCAAGTTCAAAGTCTGTTTCTGAATTAGAATCTTCAGGACTTGGCAGTGCATCTGCACAGGTTTGTGTGCTCAGGTCCAGGGCTGGGAATTGACATGGGAATGTAGTCAATGAAAAACAATGAGAAAAGTCGAGATCTAGGCCACTGTCCTGAGAACTTTAGGCAGTGGTCAAGTTCACTATCATTTGCTAATGGGAAGGTGGCAGTAGAGGAGCTTGAGGGGGTGGCTCAGAAGTTGGCAGAATTGCTCGTGCACAGGACTCAAGTTAAATTCCTATCATTCACACTAGGAAGCTCAGAACTACCTGTAACAGACTCTTCTGGTCTCTATGAGTACCCACCCAAAGCAGGCGCACATACATACACACATGGAGACATGCACGCACATACACACAAATAAGTCATTTTTAAGTACAGCAGTGGAAAGCAAAAGCCAAGTGAGGATTGAAGATGTGTACGACTTTAAATAAGATATGTAATGCCCTGAGATTCAAGATCAAGGTCTGGGATGGAGACGGCGTGTTAGGGAACTGCAAACAGAAGCTTGACATTGAAAGTCTTGATCAGACTTATAAGACATCTATTTATTCTAAAAGCACAAAGGGACTGATAACATCCAGAAAAGAACCAACAGAGTAGTGATCCAAAGGGTAACAGACTGACCACCAGAGACTGACTTCTAAGGGTTTAGTGCTTATATAGTCTTGACTGGTAAGGAGAACTGAGAAAAGGAACTTCTGTTTGTGCTTCATTGTAGAATGAGGGAAGAAATAGCAGGGGAAACAAGATTATGTACAATTTATGGAAAGGAAATTCTGTCAGTCATCTGAGCTGAGGGCTGCCTTCTACAGTGGTGACTTCTAAAATGTATATCTAGATGGATACCACGCATCTGTATGCATCACATACACACATTTGTATTTGTGCCTATATGAAACAAAACACCCATTTCTTCACATCAGAAACACCTGAAACTTACAGCTAAATTTCTTACTAGTGTATCTGTGAAGGAACGCCCATATTTGACCTTAGAATTCAGGAAACTTGGGGCCTACAAGATGGCTTACTTGGCAAAGGTGCTTGCTGCTAAGCCTGACAGTGTAAGTTCAAGCCCTTGAGCCCACATGGTAGGAGACCACTGACTCCCATCACATGAGAGGTCTGAGATACTGAAACTAGATATTCCCTATGAATCCTTGATAAGCTATCACATAGAAAATAGTTTAGCTCCTCTCTTTGTTTTTGTACACCATGAGAAATGGCTGTTAATCAGAGTCTAATCCAGAGTCTAAATATGGGATCTGGATGCCTGTCTCCTTGTCAGCGTGACTCATGCAGCAAAATTGTGATCCAACCTTCTTGTTTATTTTATCTTGAAATAGAAGTAACTGAAACCGAAATAGTAGTAATCCTGTCAAATAATTGCAAAGCTATCTCGGGGCTAGAGTGTAGCTCAGGGTAGCACTAACCTGGTACTTCTAAAGCTGTAGGATTGAAGCAGAGAGTGGAGGGAAGGGGAGAG
Organism: Apodemus sylvaticus; assembly: GCF_947179515.1. Lineage (NCBI taxonomy): Eukaryota > Metazoa > Chordata > Mammalia > Rodentia > Muridae > Apodemus > Apodemus sylvaticus. The sequence goes on along the minus strand of NC_067483.1, from coordinate 28,165,400 downwards.
AAATAAGAGGGAGGGAGGGTCTGTCTGGTTTTCAGATGTGTTGTGTGTCATCAAATATAATGCATAATACCAACCCCCCTTTTTTACAGCAAATATCTACTACTGTGAAAAAAAAGAATAACGACTTTATTGGAATAACTTCAAGTTTGTTTTCAAATTGGGAATTTTTTTCAAGTATTTGTTATATAAGACTGGTTGTAAGTCATAATATATATATCACATATCTTTCATCCCTGTTCGAGCCATTTTTCATACAAGTAAATTATATACATTGAGCATAACCCTCCCCTCCCATTAGCCACACCCCTTCATCCTCACTTCTACATTCATGCCACATAGCTATATAGGACTTTATGGTTCTATGTAAAGTCTATGAACCACAAATGAGAGAAAATGTATAATATTAGTTTTCTTATGATTGCCTACAGTTACATTTATTGTCCTGCAAACAACTCAAGTTCATTCTTCATGGCCAAAAAAAAAAAAAAAACCAAAAACAAACAAACAAACAAAATCACTGTGTATATACACCACGTTTTCTTTATCCCTTCCTCTGCCGTTGGGTGTCCAGAACACTTAACGACATTCTTTTCCAAGGAAGTGTGTATCTCTTCACTTGGCCTATGGCTGGAAGACGGCTTGTCCCACTTTATAAATGTTCCTCCATTCGCACTTGTATCTGCTAAAGAAAGTAGGATCAAGAAATGGCAAGCAGGACTCCAGGAAGTCACCCTTGACCTCATGGTGCCTGTATAGAGAGCCTAGACCCCACGGCGCCCTCACGGTGGAACACAGGGCTCTGCTGTGAGAGTGGTAGACATGCTTGAATTCTCCAGCCGTCTTCGCTACTGATGTGACTCTCCCCTGTACACCTCTCTGCCTGAGCTTGCTCCAGCTACACACTGTTGTGCGGTGAGCCCAGCCCTAACCATTCACTACTCCAGACATCAATATCTTTGCTTTTAACCTCAATGGCATGGGCAGATCAGACCATTGTACCCAGCCATAGGCTGACTTATAAGGCAGTTACTCTAGTGTTACAGCCCCAATGGAATAAAGCATAAAGAAAGAAAGAGAACTCTTTATTAGCTAGGGAGCTGTTGGTACTACCTGCTGGGCCAATTGAGAGGCTCGCCCAGAGAAGTCGACCCTTCCAGGAACGCGCCGAGGTATCCCATGAAGTGATTGTTCACACCGTTTAGTGGAAATCCATTTTGAAGGGGATCACCTGGTGGCTGACATCACTTCCTTTCTTAAAAGCACTCGCGTTTTCTGTGTTTCAGCTCGGTTATCTTTTTATAGGCTGAACCCCCTGCTGAATCCTTCAGTCGTAGACCACTCACCCCAGTCCACTCTCCCTAGCAGTGGGTAAACGACAAATGAAAAGATTCTCTCTATCAAGTCAATTGGCAAGGGCAGGTGGCAGAGTACCCAAGGATGCTGTGGCTCTCCGTGCAGTTTCGAGTCTCCAAGATCAAACACAGGGATCACGGGAAGAGCAGGTGATCAGCGGGTGACAACAGATGACTGTACTAGGTTCCGGATGAGTTGTGCAACTCAGACGAAATGGATGGCTCCATTTAAAATGACTTCAGAAGTATCAAAGGAGGCCTCTGTAGTTCCTGCCTGAGCCTTCAGACTCGAACATTATTTCCTAATCCTGCTGGCGTTACTATAGAGAGTGCGAAGGAAATGTGAAAAAGGCTCTCATCACTCAGCCTTCTTCCCCAAATGCCTTTTCCAAAGAGAAGCCAAAACTTGGTATGTGGGTTTTAGAATGAAACTGTAATAATCTACTCCCCAACCCCCAACCCCCAACCCCATCACACAAATGCCCCGGGGGCACAAGAAAATAGGAATATTGAATGGAAAATATATCACATCTTTTTCCATTTCTTACCAGGGGATTGTAACCCATGATTTCTCCCCCACCCCAAAGAAGTAATCATTTCCACTCTGGGACTATCTGTCAAGTCATTTTTATTCAGCAATAGAAAATGAACAGCTCACTAAACAAATAAATGACTTTTAGAATAGCCAATATAAAACCAACTGCCTCCTCCATTTTATGTGGTTAAATATACTGCCAGTTTTTAAATGTAAAATTTGGTTGCTTGAGTGTTGCCATCTTTAATTAATATCGTGAAGGCTCAGCCAGTGCAGAGGGCATCGAGTGAAAAGTCTGTCTGTCTTCCAGCCTACATCCAGGCTTTCCCCATGGACTCTCTCTCAGAAAAAAACTCCACTTGGATTTTCAATTTGTTCCAGGGAAAACCAGCACATAGAGCCGTGTGTGTGTGTGTGTGTGTGTGTGTGTGTGTGTTCACCTACTTACACTTTTACATGACTGAGAACCCACTCACCTCACCCATGCTGTTTTATGCCTTGATATTTTGCTACTTCTCAGAAATTCTTGTACTACCTCATGCGTTGATGGCTATGCCTCATTCCGTGTCTCATTCCCCCTATGATTAATGGATTGATAGACAGACAGAAGATATATGGGTACATAGAGAATAGGTAATAGAGATAATAGGCAGACATTTAGGTAGACGATAGAATTTATTTATCTTACCTCCTACTGGCTGATACTATATACTTCTGTCTTCTCTGCCTTTGTAGATAGGAAAAACAATTGATATTCTTATACAGAAATTTTGCATGGATGTTCCAATGAGTCTTTCAAATAAATCTTTCAAATGGAAAACTTGGGTAAACTAGACATGGCTGACTGGGCAGATATTGCTGAATGGCTGTCCCCATTCTTGGTACCAATCTATAGAATCACTAATAATATATGCCCTTGTCCCATATATTTGTCAAAATATATCCATCTACATGTAGTTTTTCTTGCTTATTTCGAGTTTTTAAGATGCTGTTTGTCTTTGCATAAATGTTACATTAATTATAAACCTCTTATGATTGCCAATTTTTTTGTAAATATTTTTCACTGATTGGATAATCAATCCATATATCATATTGAATCATGGAATTACCATTTTACAGATCAGGAATAACTGAAAGCCAGTAATTTCATATGCTATAACTAGATGTACAAAAGGTGACAGTTTAAAATAGAAATATACATAGAGATAGATAGATAGATAGATAGATAGATAGATAGATAGATAGATAGATTAAAAATAATGATTAATATGGTTTAAATGTATCTTGAGATGTCTTTTCATGAATATCTTTACTGTTCTTGATTTTCTTTTCCTCTATGAACATACTACAATATCATTTTTACCCCAACAAATTAGTATTGTCATTTAAAATTGTGGATTAAGTCATATCACAACTTAACTTGGAAATGACCCGTAAGATTAAATGTTCCTCTACCCACATTTGCAGTCTTATGAAGATTTGAAATCCTTGAGATCTCTCAGTGAACAATCATTTCCCCATTCACATAGCTCTTCTATACTTTTATGAAACTTGTTCCTAGGTATTAGACATAAACATTATAATGAGATTTTCTTCTATTATATTTTCAATTTTAAGTCTTAAAGAAAAAAGCCAACTTTTGAATGTTAATTTTATAATATAATGTGTAAATACTTTCCTCTTAACAACTATTTCAAAGCTACTATATGCTCAGATGGTGTATGCACGAACATGATATCTATTACTCTTTCCTTCTTATACCTAATCATATCAGCTTATGTTTGCGAAACTGACGCTCTGTTGTTAGGCAAACTTTGGATGTCTGAAATGACAGTGGAAGCCAAAGGACAGTGTTCACCAATTTCCATTCAGTTTAATTAATAAGCTTTTAGAATGTGTCTATTAAATTTTAGCAGACACCATAGTAGAATACCTTCCACCATCAGTAAGATTAGATATCATATTTTACCTCCATTAATAACTAATTTTATTAATAGACTTATTAAAATGTAATTAATTAAAATTGAACTACCCTTGCACTCTCACTATAACTCCATTTAATTTCTCAATTGCATTTTATTTCTTAATCAAATGTTTCAATTCAGGATTTTATACTAATAATCAAAATAATATTCGTTTTTTTAACTTTGTAGTCTAAGGCTATCGGTGCAATGTGTGCCTCAGAGAAAAGAAATTGAAAGCTTTCCATGTTTGTCAACAGTCTGGAATGATCTGGAACCATCTGAGCATCACTTGAGTACTTTGATCTTTCGAGAGTCAAATTTCCTGTGATGTTGCCAATGGCATGTTTACAGGAGGGGAAATAGACCTTTAATGAAGAATTTGTATTTTTTATAAAATATTTAGTTATTCTTAAGTATTTCACATAATTCTATGCATTCTATGTAATGTAGAGTGTTTCTAAATTTTTATAGTTTTTCAAAAAATATATCATTGTAGAATAATAGTGTGAAGATGTATTGATGAGTTAAAATAGGGACTAGAAAAATGGCTCAGTGGTTTAGAGCACTGACTGCTCTTCCACAAAACCCAAGTTTGGTTCTGAGCACCCATAGGATGGTTCACAACTGGCTGTAACTCCAGTTCCACAGTATCTGATGCCCTCTTCTGGCCTTCATAGGCACTGCAAACATTTATTCCATACATTACATATGGGCAAATTACTCAGACACAAAATAAAAAAGTATTTTAAGTCAATCATTAATTATCAGTGAAGATGTGTAAAATTCTTTAGTTCCTATAAATTAATAATTAGTTTAGCAATAAGGAAGAGAAATTGGTGTGTTATACATGTGCATGTTTGCATGTGTGTTCCTATGCCTATGTGTATATATGTGTATGTGTGAATATGTGTGTGTGTTTGTGTATACATACATTGTGGATGTGTGTGCATGTATACATCTTCATGTTTGTACTTACATGCATGAGTGCCTGTACATTGTGTGAATGCAAGTGAGTATTTTGTGTGTATAAGCATGTGCATGTATGCTAAATGTTTATGGGTTTCATGTGTTCTTGTATGTATACCTGTGTGGGGTGTGTGTGTGTGTGTGTATATATATATATATATATATATATATATATATATATATACACATATATATGTGTGTGTGTGTGTTTAGTGTGTTTCTATATATATTTATTTGTGTATATTTATACTTGTACATGTATACATGATTGTGTACTTTGCAGGTGAATGCAAATGAGGATCTTGTGTGTATGTATGTTTGTGTGATTATGAATATGTGTGTGTTTATATGTGTGTGCCTGTATGCTGTTTTATATTAGATACCTAAGGAGGATTCTAACTAAACAACTGGTACTGAATTTTATTAATACAATTCAATTAGTTATTACATACTTACCAGGAATGTGGAAATCTGTTCATTTTATTGTTTGCACAAATTCTAAAAAGTGAATAATTGCTCAAGTTTTCAAAGCTAAATAAAGGTTTGATTGAGATATGAAACCATGGATTGGAATGCTAAGGTTTTTCTTTTTTCTACTTAAGGTATTTCTTTCCTGTTCTAAAATAACATGAAGAATTGAGAGAGACTAATTTAAGCTCTATAATTCATCTTAAATTATTTAACATTTGAGGTTTCAGAACACAATCTTTAAATTAAAAATACTATAACAGTGAAGTTTTGTTGCTGTTGTACTGTTGATATTTATTTATTTATTTATTTATTTATTTATTTATTTATTTTACTTGTTTCTCTCCAGGGGCTGGAGAGATGCCCCCAGTGATTAGTAGAACTTTCTGTGTTTTCAAGAGGACCTAGGTTTAATTCCCAGTTCTCTTAACAGGTGGCTTACAAATAACTTCAGTTCTAGGAGATCTGATGCTCTGTTTTGGTCTCTGAAGCTAATTTCACAAATGTGGGGAGCACACACACACACACACACACACACACCAAAAAAGTACCTAAATAGATAAAATAAGGAAATATTTAAAAGTGAATAAATATCCTTTAAATGCACCTATTCATATATCTTTTCAGAACATAAATAACTACATTGAAACTTAAACCTGGTCATGGTGTCTGACTCCTAAAATCCTAGCAATAGAAGGCTAGTGCAAGTAGGAGGCTAGTGAGTTTGAGGACAGTCAGGGCTGCAAATCAAAACCTTTCTCAAAATCAAAAACAAACCAAAATTTATGTAAATATAGATAAGACAGGAAGCATCATAAGTGATCCTGTAGTATGACAGATGATCACAGGTGATCTGTAATATGCAGAAGAAATGCTTATTAACCACAGTCTGAGCTTGCCAGCAACAGACACTCAGTCCTCGCAGTTCTAAAGTATTTAAAGTTCAAATTCAAGTTACCCTTGATGCTTAGTACACATCTCCTTTCTGGCCCATGGCACTCCTTTCTGAATCCTTACAGGTTGGAAGTGGTGAAGGATACCCTGTGCCTCTTTATAAAAAGGCCTGGATTCCATCCTTGAGCATGCTGCCATCATGACTAAATCACCTCCACAATCAATAGAATGAGGATGAAAAATCAAATCCTCTGAATCTGGGATGTGAGGCACACATACTCAGAAACTCCCAAATGGGGCAATGTGTGAAACTATAGAAAATGATAAAAGAAGCATTACTTTGAGCACTACCATTCAAGGGACATTTAAGAGGGGCGCACAAGTGAGTCTGGTATATGCATAAGGAAATAAGATCTTTAATTGAGAACCATCCCTAAATGTAGTAAGTACTAACATTTTTAGAGCAAGGAGATGAATTATAAGTTTTCAAAGTAACTATGCATACATAGACATAAAATGGCATTTAAATGATATAACAGTAGAAGAAGAAATTTCTGCTAAATTACTTAGAATACTAAACAAAGTCTGTGCTACAGATAATATGTTATGAGTATAGGCTATTAAGTAGAAAACCAGAATATATGAAACAGAAACAGAATTCATGTGTGCATTTCACCAACAATGGCCATTCTCTTTCAAAGCCAGCATAGTCCATATGAGTAGCTAGTGTTGAGCTAAAACGCATAAGCCTATGCTTTTGGCAACAGTGAGCCTAGAATGTGAGGAGAACTGAGCAATGAGTCAATTCTGACATGATTTGCAATGTTACTAAACCATTTATCAGCCAACACTCACCACCACTACCACCACCACCACCACCACCACCACCACCACCACCCGGGTCACTAAACACATTTTCTGAAGATCAGAGAATGTGTGGGGTATGGGAGAAGAGTTGTGGAAAAATAGCTCAAGAAGGATCATAGGTTTCCAGGTATTGGATCCTCTCATATCCCATCCATACCATACACAGATACATTGTCTCTGAGCTCATCAGACCTGAAAATCCAAAATTCTTGGGGTGAGCAACATAGGTAAGAAACAGAAGTTCCAGCTTCCTTTTGCTACTCTTTGTCTATGGCCATGAATGGATAAGAAGCAAAATACTGCCAACCACATTCACATCTGTGACAGGAAATAGTAAGGTCTGTATTATGGTGAAAAATCTGTAGTTAGAGGCTCAGAGATGGCTGCAGTGAAGAGCAAGTGTTCTGTCTCCTAGCACCACTTAAAAAGCCATGCACATGTCTGTGCACCTATCCTGCTAGGGGAGTGACTTGACTCCTGGCTTTGGAGGGGAGGCCTCCATCTTCTCTCCAGCAACTGAGCAGGCAGGTACAGGCAGGAGTGCAGGGAATACAGGAGCAGCAGAGCAGCTGGGACAGTGTCCATCCAGGCTCCACTTGCACCCATGAGCTGTGTAGCACCACAGCCGTTTGTGCACTAATCCTGCCAGTGAAGAACTGCTCTGCAGGGAGTGGTTTGACTCCCAACTTTGGAGGGGAGGTCTCCATCTTCTCTCCAGCAACTGAGCAAGCAGGTATAGCCAACAGCACAGGAAACACAGGAGTGGTAAAGCAGCTGGGACAGGGTCAGTCCGGGCTCCACTCCTACCCAGGAGCTTGGAAGAGCTCTGTGCCAGGGGAGAGCCAGTCACCCAGGGGTGCTGAGACATACTTGCAGACCCACAGAAGGGACAACTCTACCCAGAGATAGCAGGACCAACTAACACCAGAGATAACCAGATGACTAAAAGTAAACATAGGAACATTACCAACAGAAAACAAGGCAACTGGGTTGGTTCTTCTACAACAGCAAGTCAAGATACCCCAACACACTGGAAAAGCAAGATTTGGATTTAACACAGCTCATGATGCTGATAGAGGGCTTCAAGAAGGATATAAATAACTCCCTCAAAGAAATACAGGAGAAGACAGGTAAACAAGTAGAAGCCCTTAAAGAATTACAGGAAAGCATAACAAAACAGATGAAAGAATAGAACAAAACCATCCAGGATCAAAAATGGAGATAGAAACAATAAAGAAATCACAAAGGGAAACAATTATGGACATAGAAAACCTAAGAAAGAAGACAGGAGTCATGGATGATGTAAGCATCAACAATAGAATACAAGAGATAGAAGAGAGAATCTCAGATACAGAAGATACCGTAGAAAGCATTGACACAACAGTCAAATAAAATGCAAAATGCAAAAGGCTCCTAACACAAAACATCCAGGAAATCCAGGACAAAATGAGAAGACCAAACTTAAGGATTATAGGTATAGAAGAGATTAATATCCATGAACATACACGAAGCCTACAGAACTCCAAATAGATTGGACCAGAAAAGAAATTCCTCCTGTTACATAATAATTAAAACACCGAATGCACTAATAAAAGAAAGAATATTAAAAGCAGTAAGGGGGAAAAGTCAAGAAACATATAAAGGCAGACCTATCAGAATTACACCAGACTTCCCACCATAGACTATGAAAGCCATAAGATCCTGGGCAGATGGCGAACAGATCCTAAGGGAACACAAATGCCAACCCAGGCTATTATACCCAACAAAACTATCAATTACCATAGATGGAGAAACCAAGGTATTTCATGATAAAAATGAATTTACACAATATATTTCCACAAATCCAGCTCTTCAAAGGATAATGAATGGAAAACACCAACAAAAGGAAGGAAACTACACACTAGAAAAAAGAAGAAATTAATCTTCTTTTAACAAACCAAAAGGAATAGAGCCACCCAAACAAAACTCTACTTCTAATAACAAAATTAGCAGGAAATAACAATCACTTCTCCTTAATATCACCTTAATATCTTATTATCAATGGACTCCATTCTCAAAAAAAAAAAAAAAAAGACATAGACTAACAGACTGGATACATAAGCAGGACCCAACATTTTGCTGCATACAGGACACTCACCTCAGGCACAAAGACAAACATTACCTCGGAGTAAAAGGCTAGAAAACAATTTTCCAAGAAAATGGTCCTAAGAAACAAGCTGGTGTGGCCATTCTAATATAGAATAAAATCAAATCTGAACCTAAAGGAATCAAAAACGATAAGGAATGACATGCCACACTCAACAAAGGAAAAAATCTACAAAGATGAACTCTCAATTCTGAACATCTATGTTCCAAATACAAGGACACCCACATTCATAAAAGAAAGTTTACTAAAGCTCAAAGCACATATTGCACCCCACACAATAATAGTGGGAGACTTCAATACCGGACTCTTCAATGGACAGATCACAAACTAAACAGAGAAAAACTAACAGAAGTTATGAACCAAATGGATTTAACAGATATCTATAGAAGATTTTATCCTAAAACAAAAGAAGATATCTTGCTCTCAGAACCTCATGGTACCTTCTCCAAAATTGGCCATATACTTGGACATAAAACAGACATCAGCAGCTCTAAGAAGACTGAAATAATTCCGTGCACTCTAACAAATCACCAGGAACTGAGGCTGTTCTTCAATAACAACAAAAACAACAGAAAGCCCACGTACACATGGAAACTGAACAACATTCTAGTCAAATATAACTTGGTCAAGGAAGAAATAAAGAAATTAAAGACTTTTAGAATTTAAAAAAAAAAATGAAGGCACAACATACAAAAATGTATGGGACACAATGAAAGCAGTGCTAAAAGGAAAACTCTGAGTGTCTCCAAAAAGAAACTGGAAAAAGTATACAATACAACTTAACAGCACAGCTGAAGTCTCTAGAACAAAAAGAAGCAAATACACCCAAGAGGAGTACACTGAAGGAAATAATCAAATGGGGCTGAAATCAATCAAGTAGAATCAAAAAGAACTAGACAAAGAATCAACTAAAGCAGGAGATGGTTCTTTGAAAAAACCAACAAGATAGATAAAACCTTGGCCAAACTAATGAGAGTACAATGAGACGGTATCCAAATCAGCAAAATCAGAAATGAAAAGGGAGACATAACAACAGATACTGAGGAAATCCAGAACATCATCAGATCCTACTACAAAAGCCTATACTCAATAAAACTTGAAAATCTAGATGAAATGGACATTTTTCTAGACAGATACCAAAGTTAAATCAGGATTACATAAATTATTTAAACAATACCATAACCCCTAAAGAAATTGAAGCAGTCATTAATAGTCTCCCAACCAAAAGAAAAAAAAGCCCAGGATCAGATGGGTTTAATGCAGAGTTCTATCAGACCTTCAAAGAAGATCTAATAACAATATTCTTCAAATTATTCCATAAAATAGAAACAGATGGAACACTTCCCAATTCATTTTAGGAAGCCACAATTACTCTGATACCTAAACCATACAAAAACCTAACAAAAAAGAGAACTTTAGACAAATTCCCCTTATGAATACTGATGCAAATATACTCAATAAAATTCTTGCCAACCTAATCCAAGAGCACATCAAAATGATCATCCACCATGATCAAGTATACTTCATCCCAGGGACGCAGGGTTGGTTCAATATATGGAAATTCATCAATGTAATCCCCTATATAAACACACTCAAAAAAAAAAAAAAACATGATCATTTCATTAGATGCTGAGAAAATATTTGACAAAATCCAACACCTGTTCATGATAAAAGTCTTGGAAAGATCGGAAATTCAAGACCCATATCTAAACATAGTAAAAGCAATATACAGCAAACCAGTAGCCAACATCAAACTAAATAGAGAGAAACTTGAAGGAACCCCGCTGAAATCAAGGACAGATAGGGCTGTCCACTCTCTCCCTACCTGTTCAAGATATCACACAAAGTCCTAGCTAGAGCAATTAGACAACAAAAGTAGGTCAAAGGGATACAAATTGGAAAGGAAGAAGTCAAAGTATGACTATTTGCAGGTGATATGATAATATACTTAAGTGACCCCAAAAATTCCACCAGAGAAATCCTAAACCTGATAAACAACTTCAGCAAAGTGGCTGGATATAAAACTAACACAAACAAATCAGTAACCTTCCTATACTCAAAGGATAAAGAGGCTGAAAATTAAATTAAGGAAAAGACACCCTTCACAATAGTCACAAATAATATAAACTATCTTGGTGTGACTCTAACCAAGCAAGTGAAAGATCTGTGTGACAAGAACTTCAAGTCTCTGAAGAACGAAATAAAGATGGAAATTTCTCAGAAGATGGAAAGATCTCGCATGCTCATAGATTGGTAGAGTTAATACAGTAAAAATGGCCATCTTGCCAAAAACAATATACAGATGCAATGCAATCCCCATCAAAATTCTAAATCAATTCTTCACAGAGTTAGAAAGAGCAATTTCCAAGTTTATCTGGAATAACAAAAAACTCAGGATAGCAAAAACTAGAGCCAAATAACCCTATTAAAAATTGGGGTACAGAGCTAAACAAAGAATTTTCACCTGAAGAATTTTGAATGGCTGAGAAGCACCTTAAGAAATGTTCAACATCATTAGTCATTAGAGAAATGCAAATCAAAACAACCCTGAGATTTCACTTCATACCAGTCAGAATGGCTAAGATTAAAAACTCAGGAGTCAGCAGGTGTTGGCTAGGATGTGGAGAAAGAGGAATACTCCTCCACTGCTGGTGGGATTGCAAGCTGGTACAACCACTCTGGAAATCAGTCTGGCGGTTCCTCAGAAAACTGGGCATAACACTTCGGGAGGTCCCTGTTATATCACTCCTGGGCATATATCCAGAGGATTCCCAGGTATGAAATAAGGACACATGCTCCACTATGTTCATAGCAGCCTTATTTATAATAACCAGAAGCTGGAAAGAACCCACATATCCCTCAATGGAGGAATGGATACAGAAAATGTGGTATATTTACACAATGGAAAACTATTCTCAACAATAAAAGAACTTCTGGTGGAATCACAATCCCTGAACTCAAGTTATACTACAGAGCAACAGTGATTAAAAACTGCATTGTATTGGTAGAGTGACAGACAGGTAGAACAATGGAATAGAATTGAAGACCCAGAAATGAACCATCACACCTATGGTAACTTGATCTTTAACAAAGGAACTAAAGCCATTCAGTGGAAAAAAAGACAGCATTTTCAACAAATGGTGCTGGATCAACTGGCAATCAACATGTAGAAGGATACAAATTGACACATTCTTATCTACCAGTACAAAGCTCAAGTCCAAGTGGATCAAAGCCTCCACATAAAACCAGATGCACTGAATCTAACAGAAGAGAACGTGGGGAAGAACCTGGAGCACATGGGCACAGGGAATTTGAATAGAAAACCAATAGCTTATTCTCTAAGATCAAGAATTGATAAATGGGACCTCATAAAAGTGCAAAGCTTCTGTAAGGCAAAGGACACTGTCAATAGGACAAAACAGCAACCAACAGATTGGGGAAAGATCTTTACCAACCCTACATCTGATAGAGGGCTAATATCCAATATACACAAAGAACTCAAGAAGTTACACTCCAGAGAACCAAATAACCCTATTAAAAATGGGGTACAGAGCTAAACAAAGAATGCTCAAATGAGGAATACCGGATGGCTAAGAAACACCTAAAGAAATGTTCAGCATCCTTAATCATCAGGGAATGCAAATCAAAACAACCCTGAGATTCCACATCACACCAATCAGAATGGCCAAGATCAAAAACTCAGGGGACAGCAAATGTTGGAAAGGATGTGGAGAAAGAGGAATACTCCTCCATTGCTGCTGGGATTTGCAATCTAGTACAACCACTCTGGAAATCATTTTGGCGGTTCCTCAGAAAATTGGACATAGCACTACCTGAGGACCCAGCTATACCTCTCCTAGGCATAAAACCAGGGGATGCTCCAACATGCAATAAGGACACACACTCCACTATGTGCATAGCAGCCTTATGTATAATAGCCAAAAGCTGGAAAGAACCTAGATGTCCCTCAACAGAGGAATGGATACAGAAAATGTGGTACATTTACACAATGGAGCTATTAAAAACAATGAATTCATGAAATTCTTAGGCAAATGGATAGAGTTAAAAAATATCATCCTGAGTGAGGTAACCCAGTCACAAAAGAACACACATGGTATGCACTCAGCTAATAAGTGGCTATTCATCCAAAAGCTCGAAATACCCAAGATACAACTCACAGACCACATGAAGCTCAAGAAGAAGGAAGACCAAAAGACCAAAGTGTGGATACTTTGATTCTTATTGGAAAGAGGGTTGAAACACCAATGGCTCACAGTCATTTGTTTTGGAGTAAAATGGCAGATCACACTCTAAATAACAACAAAATTCTAAAGGTTAAAAAAAATGAGATCTATAGAAGACTGTTGATCTCAGTGAAACAGATTCACACACACACATACACACACAAACACCACCACCACCACCACCAAACGCCCCTGCACATGCACAAACACATTCAAGACCAGAAACTCCAGTCAGTGAAGAAGTGAAACTACTTTTAGTATGGATTATTAATTAATTAATTAATAGGTGCAATTACTTGGATGTCTGATCACACTCCCCAAAACTATTTGTAGGAGAGTGCCTGCAGGTAGATTCTGGGAACCTATCCCTGGTTGATTCTGATTGGTCAATAAAGATACTGGCAGCCAATGGCTGCGCAGGGCAAACAGAGGGGAGAGGCTTGAGGCAGGGTTGGGAGCCAGGGAAGGAGGAAGAAGAAGGAGATCTGCTACTACAGGAGGAGAAAGAGGAGAGAAAATATTTCATGTCTGAGAAGTGTGGAAAACAGGAAGGCAGAGCCAGCATGTGAAGGAGCAGGGAGAGTGCAGCCTAATTAGGCAGCCCTCTGGGTCCAGAGAAGCCAGATAAAATATAGATTTTAGTAAGTAATAACTCGGGGTTACCAGCAGCAAGGAGTGAATTAACTGCACGGAGGTGAGAAAGCAGCCCTGCTATTCTGCTGATTAAGGCGTATCAAAATATAAAGGCTGTGTGTGTTTCACTCAGGAACTTAAAGTATTGGAGCAAGTAACAGGAACACACTGCCAGGATTTATATATAAAAAATATTGCTGTAGAGAAGACATAGTCAGTCACTTTCTCTGCCTGCTAGCATGGTTTACCACTTTTTAATTAATACAAATTCTCTCCTAATAATGCTGGCATGCTTAGCTGTAAGCAGTGCAATATATCTTTGCATAATTTTTTGCCATGGCATAGTAGAGAGCAAGGGTCAAGACACATGAAGGACCAGAAGCCACAGTCTCTTTCTGGGCCTCTGTCTCCTAACCTATAAAGGAAAAGAGCCGGCCAGATGAAACCTAGAAAAGCATGATTGCAAGGTTGGAAAATCCCCAAGAGATTTTCATATATATATATATATATATATATATATATATATATATATATATATATATATATATATCTTCTGGGCTTGAGATCTTTCCCTATAATGTACATTTCACGTAAGGAAGGATAGTCCTTCAAGATAGATAAATTCATCTCAAATGATTCATTCATCTAGAAGTAGCCACCTCCAAACAATGGCCCAAGAATATTAAATATTTTGCATGTATACTTACAGAGCAACCAATAGTCTTGCTGCCTTTTTCCCTAACCCAAAAAAAGAAAACTTCCAGTGATACTTTTCCCTTCTGTGATGGGACTAAAACTGAGACTTTTTGCATCAGCACTAGTTTGGAAATTCTGTATTGTCTCTCAAAATGTTCAGATAGAGGGCTGGGAAGATGGCTCCAGAGGTCCAGAGGGTCAATCCTATCAGCCACATCCAGCAGCACATCCACAACCTGTAAGTCCAGCTCTAGGGGATCAGATGCCCTCTTCTGGCCTCCTTAAGAATATGAGCATGAGTGTCTGGCTTTATGTGGAGGTCCTTGATCCATTTGGAGTTGAGCTTAGTACAAGGAGACAAGGATGGATCAATTTGCATTCTTCTGCATGCTGACCTCCAGTTGAACCAGCACCATTTGTTGAAAAGGCTATCTTTTTTCCATTGGATGTTTTCAGCCCCTTTGTCGAGGATCAAGTGGCCATAGGTGTGTGGGTTCATTTCTGGATCTTCAATCCTGTTCCATTGATCTGCCTGCTGGTCACTGTACCAATGCCATGCAGTTTTTAACACTATTGCTCTGTAGTATTGCTTGAGGTCAGGGATACTGATTCGCCCAGAATTTCTTTTGTTGCTGAGAATAGTTTTTGCTATCCTGGGTTTTTTGTTATTTCAGATGAATTTGAGAATTGCTCTTTCTAACTCTGTGAAGAATTGAGTTGGGATTTTGATGGGTATTGCATTGAATCTGTATATTGCTTTTGGCAAAATAGCCATTTTAACTATATTGATCCTGCCGATCCATGAGCATGGGAGGTTTTCCCATTTTTTGAGGTCTTCTTCCATTTCCTTCTTTAGAGTCTTGAAGTTCTTGTCATACAGATCTTTCACATGTTTGGTAAGAGTCACCCCAAGGTACTTTATACTGTTTGTGGCTATTGTGAAGGGGGTCATTTCCCTAATTTCTTTCTCAGCCTGCTTATCCTTTGAGTATAGGAAGGCCACTGATTTGCTTGAGTTGATTTTATGACCTGCTACTTTGTTGAAGTTGTTTATCAGCTGTAGGAGTTCTCTAGTGGAGTTTTTTGGGGTCACTTAGGTAGACTATCATGTCATCTGCAAATAATGATAGTTTGACTTCTTCCTTTCCAATTTGTATCCCTTTGACCTCCTTATGTTGTCTAATTGCCCAAGCTAGTACCTCAAGTACAATATTGAAAAGATAAGGAGAAAGGGGGCAGCCCTGTCTAGTCCCTGATTTTAGTGGGATTGCTTCAAGTTTCTCTCCATTTAGCTTGATGCTGGCTACCGGTTTGCTGTGTATTGTTTTAATGATGTTTAGGTTGAGGACATCGGTATAGGGAGAAAGTTTCTGAACAGAACACCAATAGCATATGCTCTAAGATCAAGAATTGACAAATGGGACCTCATTAAATTACAAAGTTTCTGTACGGCAAAGGACACCATCAAAAGGACAAATCAGCAACCAACAAATTGGGAAAAGATCTTCACCAATCCTACATCAGATAGAGGGCTAATATCCAATATATATAAAGAACTCAAGAAGTTAGACTCCAGAAAACCAAACAACCCTATTAAAAAATGGGGTACAGAGTTAAAGAAAGAATTCTCACCTGAAGAACTTCGGATGGCAGAGAAACACCTTAAGAATATGAGCATGAATAAGAACACACACACACACACACACACACAAATGTGCATGAATATAAGTTTTCAAATAAACATAAAATAAAATAATGACCAGATATGCATAAAGCAGGGAGAATAGACCTATACTGGTAAGCCTTATTTGTAATTAGTAAATGCTACATTTTTATCATAAAATTTAAAACCTGTGCTAATTGTGCATTCATTGCAATGGTGAGAGATTAAAACAAATTAGAACTTAAAAACTCTACTTCCATGATAAGGAATCTTCTAGATTAAATTGTATAGCATTAAGGATGGTTCTTTGTGTTTGCTCTATAGTGCTTTCGATCCATTAATCAGTTGCAAAGTGAATGCTAAAGAGAGAAGAAAAGAAATGCCAATATTCATGACACCGTAGGAATGACAGATGTTTGAAATATGGTTTTCATCACTTTCTACTGGGATATATAAGAAGCTGTGTACTGGGGAAGGACAGTTTGTTTCCAAATATGAGCACCATGACAAGTTCTGTGAGACAAGAGCTCCCAGAAGTTCATAGTTGTTAACTCTTACAGCCCTCAAGTGTCACTTTCTGTGACTTGGCCATGACAGATGAGAGTTTGTCTTTGTCCACATGCTACTGGGAATGTGGAAAGACACACTGCCTACCATTCACAGGGTTCAGTGGAAATCTTGGGTACAGACAGGAGACTGCTGCTGGTGTCAGAATCATTTGCCAGATGCTATTATTTTGTGTCAAATTTCAAATCCTTCATTCAATGTGATAAAAAAAAAGTTCACAGTTCATACTGCATAGTTATAAAGATAGTCTGATAGAGAAGATTCTGTGGACCCTGATTAAATGTAACTCAGAGACAGAGTCCGAGGTGGCTAACCTTAATAGTCAACTTGATGAGATCTAGGATAACCTGGGAGACGGCCCTTCAGTGTGTCTCTGGGATTATCTTGATGCAATGAACTGGGGTAGGAAGACCCATCCTGAATGCGGGCAGTACCATTCCATAAGCTATAGTCCTAACTAAATACAGTGGAAAAAGAGGATGAGCACCAACTCCCAGAACTCTGATTCTCAACTACAGATTCTATGTAGCTGGCTGCCTCGGGCTGCTGCTATTTCCCTGATATGATACCTTCAACTGTGAGCCTAAACAACCCCCTCTTCCCTTAAGTTGCTTTTGTTTGAGTATTTTATTATAACAAAGGGAAAGGTAACAGATGGCATCAGATTGCATATAGCATTTTTCCAAAATTAGGAGTAAAATGAAGGGTAAAATGTTTGTACATTCTGTCCATCCTGGTAGGATAGAAAGGCTAAGCAGAGACCATGTTGTTCCTTAGTGTTCTATCATTTGTATGATTGTTTGAAATGCTGTAATACTACTTCCTTTTGTTCTCATCTCTAAATGGGAATTGTAATCAGACTCTTTATTTAGAGAATCTTGTCTATTGAACATAATAAATTCAGTTGGGAGAAATAGTTCTTTTCAGGTGAACCAACATTTTGGAACATTTTGTGTACATGGTTACCTGGGGCTGCTCACTAAAATGCATTCCCGGATGCTGATGTCTGACCCTTAGCAATGAATATGAGAAGTGAATGCAAATGTGAAACTAGGCATCCCGTCTAAAATTAACAAAGAATTAAATTTCAAAGTCTCTGTGGTCTTCCCCCCCCCCTTTTAATCAATGTTTGGCTCCAAATACTTGCCATGTGTCTTCCTTTTCTAACTGGAGGTCTGTATGTAGATACTCATTCCCTGGGCCATATACAAGACCTGGCCAATTACCAATAACAGTTCCCTTAACCACCTATCTTTGTGTATCTCATTGCTGGGATTTCAGGTGTGTCACGGCACCTGGCAGTAACACTTTACCATCTATGCTATTTCCTAGCTCCCTGTCATACAATTATTTCTTAAACTCCTGTGAGTTTATGTCTTGTATAACACAATGACACACATTCCTCTGCTTGAGAGCTATAAAGAAGTCCTGGGCAGGTTCTTGTGCCTTAAAAATACACTTCAGAATACCTGCCAAATGGACATGATCACCTGTTTGTACTACCTACCTCAGAAATTCATGTGAAGAATAAAGAAAGGTAATTGCTGACAATGAATTTTGATTATAAATCAACCAGTCTAAGCAGAATGTTGATCACATGTGCCTTTATTTTGTGACTGTTTTACTAAGTATCTAGATTATAGCTTCTATACAAGACATTCTGTGAATAATTCACTCCTTATTTTCTTAAATCTTCATGGAAGAGAAAACGTTTAAAAAATATTAAAAATATACTAAGAAAATCAGTAGGTAGGAAAAAGAAATAGAAAGTGACATACCCTTCTGTGTAAATTGCTAATGGATTAGGGGTTCATTGATGTGAACCAAATCAACTCTTTTAAAGGACAACATGCAATTGGGGCTGTCTTACAGATTCAGTGTTTCAGTCCATTATCATCAAGGTGGGAGCATGGCAGCATCCAGGTAGACATGGTTTTAGAGGAACTGAGAGTTCCAACTCCTATTCTGAAGGCAACTAGGAGAAGAATGACTTCCAGGAAGTTAGGACAAAGGTCTTAACGCCTATGTGCACAGTGGAACACTTCCTCCAACGAAGTCACACCTCCAAATGGGGCCACACCCTGAGCCAAGCATATTGAAACCACTGCTGAGACTCACCTGGTGAAGTGTTATCTGAGTAGCAAGGTCTTCTGTAACTGACACATGAACAGTCTTCTCGTGTATGAGGTACCATGTGAGGTTTCCAGACACACTGAGTAATGCTCGATCCAGGGTAAGCATGTGGGCTGAGGATATGGCTCAGTTGGTAAAGCCCTTGCATTGTAAGCATGAAAACGTACATTTAACCTCCGCAGTACCCTTGCAAAACTGACAGGCCTAGCAGAACAAATCTATAATCAAAAACACCAAGAAAGCAGAGACTCAAGGGTCATTGGGATTTCCTGGCAAGCAAATTTAGCCAGATTGGTGAGCTCCAGCTACAGAGAGAGAGAGAGACTGTCTCAAAAAATCAGGTGAAGAGCAATTGAAGACACAAAACCTCAGTGTCTGTCCTTTGCACACATGTGCATAAACAAATAAAAACATGTACACACAAAAGATATTAATTTCCTCTAAAGCCTTATCCATTTTTTATAGTGAGAGGACCCCAAATCCTCCCTTTAAAATTTTGTAAAACAAACAAAATATTATCATTTTCAACAGCCACCCTACTGTAAAATGGCATGCAGTAACTTTTGGTATCTACTTAATATTTGGTCCTGAGACCTGTTTCCAGTTCAAAGGCCACAGACAAAGATGGTGCCTCTGGTGCAGGTCTCTTTCTGCTCATGTTGTATTGTGCAGCTCCGCTGATTCTCCATCCTGGTCCTCGACATGACCTATGGCACCAAGTGCTACAGTTACCTAAAGCTGTGGGCAGGAAAAAAGGAGAGGGAAAGATGAGACTGGATGAGCTGAAATTGACTGAGCGACAATGGCAGAAGCTCGAGATGACTGCATCTCAATGAGAAGCACCCGTGAGCTTGCCTTTCTCTAGTCCCTGAGGATAAATAAAGCTTTGGAGTTGTATGGAAAAAATGGTAGTCCCCATTAGCCAACTGTATCCCATTATCCCCTTTACTCTCTCTAAGCACTGTTGAGTAAATGTATTAATGCCTAAGAGATGGGTATATGAAATATCTAAGTCAGGAAAAGTAATAGTTAAAAAAGCATTAAGAGTGGCAACTTGTGGTCCATAGGACCTTGACATGGGCAAGATAGAGATTCCCACCCTCATCCCTTTCACCTACAGCAGGCAGAAGAGTTGGCCCCAAAGTCATCAGGCAGGAGAGCTGTCCCTGCCCCTCACATGGGCAGCACATTAGAGCTCGCCTTAGGTGTGGGGGTTACAGATGCGCTAACCCCAAGGACAGGATTATTAGAGAGCAGACTCTGCTTCATGTCTGCTAGGCAGTAGGGCAGATGAGAGAGAGAGATGCTCTCCTCCCATACCTCATCCCTTACCGTCTATGGCAGGCAGGAGATCTGGCCCCAGGGATAATAAGAATGAGAGAATTGGCCATGTCCCTCACTAGCTGCAATCGGCAAAAGAGTGGACCTTACACCTCACCTGGGCAGCAGGGTAGAGCTGGCCCCATTTGTGAGGATTATGATGATCTTGTCCCAATGGTATGGAGAGTGGAAAATCCAATAGGTTGACAAGCTCAGATACCTCTCAATCCCAGATCCAGGCCTTTGAGTTGGCCCACCCCAACATCCATGCCATTGATGAACTATTGTAATACATGAAGGGGCTGTTTCTACAAATCCAAAACTATAGGATTGCCAAGACACAGGGAAACAACATGATATCCAAGAGGAGTCCCACTAAGGTTTTAGTATTAATAGGATAGAAGAAGCCAGAGCCCTCATGGCAGACCACAGTGTTATTGCAATGAACATTTCCACATAAAGAAGTGTGTACAAAGAGTCTATTCTGTGGGACACACTGTAGCACTCTACCGCTTCTACAATGATATTTTTTCTCTGTTAGTGTGGAAGTTGCAAGGGTAGTGGGCAGGTATGAGGGGAAAGGAAGAGTGGGATTAGAATGTATGATATGAAATTCACAAAGAACCAATAAAAAGTTTAAAAAAAAAAGAGTGGAAACATGACTTTTCCTGGTCTTGCAGAGGTAAGATCATAGTGAGTCCAAAGAGCATAGAGCAGAAAACAGTCACAGCACGATATTGGAAAGGATGCCATGGTGGAAGAGAGGAAGACACGACACTGACTTGTACTCTAGGTAGAGGCACAGAATTAGGAGATGAACAGAGGAGGGATCTATTGACATTATTTGTGAAGACCTTTGGATGCTGGAGTGACTGATCTATCAGGTAAGAGTATGAAGGATGGGCTGGATAGAGGCTCAGCTGGTTCATGGTAACTTGAGTTTGAACCTCAAGCACTTATACAAATATCTGAGCATGAAGTCATATGCTTATAATCCCAGTGTTGGAGACAAAGCTAGGGAATTCCTTACACTCTATAACCAGTTTTTCTAGCCAAACAGGTAGCCTCCTGTTTGGAGGCTCAAGGAACCCTTTCTCAAAAAAGGTGACAGAGCAATCAAGAAAGACATCTGACGTTGGCCTCTGGTCTCAACTTACATGTGCATGCATGCATACACAAACACAACGTGTACACATGTACACACAATATACATAGAAAAATATTAAGATCCTCTAGGACCACTGTGTTCTCAGTGCCTGGTAGATGCTTCAATCTACACAAACAATTTTAAGCTAAACTCAAGGTCTCTGGGAAGGACCACCGAAGACAGGCAGAGCATATCTAATCACTTAGATTCTTGACCTTGGTCACCCTCTACACGGTTTGTTTGCTGCTTGGTAATAAATGAATTGAAATGAATATGACCTTCTTAATTAACAAGAAGTTTGATGAAAGATAGTTTCTTGGTGAAAATCACTAATGAAGAAATTAGATGAGTGTAAGATGCTAAAGAGTACTCTTTGGATATTGAAGTGTGGAGGGACATAAAATAGATATTGAAATTGGTGAAAAAGGAAATTGACCAGAGAAATACCTTTAGACTCATAAGCATAATAATGACAAGACTGATATTAGAAGAGATTATTTAGCAATGAATAAGTTGGGATGATGCTATGTTCTTCATTCATCTGTATACAGGGTCACCGTGGTAAACCAGCGGCAGTTTTCCACACTGGTTATTTCTAGGAACCGTATTATAAAAGAGAAAGAGTTGAAGAGATACAGATTGTAAATTAAATAAGAAGGCATCAGTGAGTAAAGCAGCAAGATGGTTCATAGGGTAAAAGGACACACAACCAAAAGACTCCAAAAGATAGAAAGAGAGAGCCAGCTCCTCCAAGGTGGCATGTGACCTTCACACATGTTCTCTCTCTCTCTCTCTCTCTCTCTCTCTCTCTCTCTCTCTCTCTCTCTCTCTGTCTGTCTGTCTCTCTCTCTCTCTGTGTGTCTGTCTCTGTCTCTCTCTCTCCCTCTTTCTCTCCCTTCATTCCTCCCTCCCTCTTTCTTTCACACACACACACACACACACAAATAATAATTATTAATTTAGCTTTTAAAAAAATCATCCAAAGTGGGAAAGTGGTTCTTTTAACAGATTAAAGGAGCATTAGCACTTACAGCCAAAGGGAATACTCAGAAAAGATAGAGTGTCCAAAGATGGACTATTTGACACTAATGGCACTATTGTTGATAATTAGTAATTGGCCAGGCATTTTGTGTGGCTCTGAGAATGATTGTTTATATATAGACCCTTCCACTAACAAAGGAAGTCACTTGCCAAGTATTTGGAGTCAATCATTGACTGTAAAAGGGAAAACCATAGAAACTTTGAACTTAATTCTTTGTAAAGTGTGCTCTATTAGCTATAAGTTCAGTAAGTCTAAAAATTTTTCTGAAATAAAACATAAGCCAAATTAATTTTCTGTGGTATTCATAGATGGTCTACAATCTTTCTAAAACCTCAACCTTCAAATGTGAAGACATTATTTTGTAGAGCCAAAATTTCAGATTCTGGGATAAGATGTCCCTTGTAGATGTGAAATTAACTCATCTGTTTTCTCTTTCTCCTTATGTTTATCTTCCTCTCACAATCTCTCCTCTGTTTTCAAATAGAAAAAAATGGTAGACAAATAATAGGTAAGTAGATGATGATTGTAGATAGATAGATAGATAGATAGATAGATAGATAGATAGATAGATGATAGCTAGGTGATAAATACATACATAAACACATGGATGGATAGATGGATGGATGGATAGATAGGTAGATAGGTACATTGATTGATAGATAGATAGATAGATAGATAGATAGATAGATAGATAGATAGATAGATAGATAGATAGACAGACACATACATAGATGATAGGCGGATACAGTGAATTAGATATACAGGATAAAATACCTCTACAGTAGACTTTTTCCTGTGCTCTTAAATTTATCTGCAATCTGCTATGTACTTCCCTGCTCTTTTTAAAGCATCACAATGAACAATGTACCACTAAAATAAACACATTCCTGAGGTATATGTATCATCATGCTATACAAGATATCAGAGTTTTAAAAAATACACATGTGGGACAAGGAGCTGGGATATAGTGTAAATAGTAAAGTATCACTGTAGGGTATGACAATGCATACCTGTAAACTCTAGCAATGGGGAAGCAGAAACAGGTTATCTCTGAAGCACAAGGTCAACAAGCCTCACAGAATCATTAAGGATCTGAGTATAGTAAGAGGCCATGTCTCAAAACATAAAGGTGGAGAGCAATTGTTACCTTTGGTCTTTAAAGGCACTTACACATATTCACATGTGCATGCACATGCAGACATGTATGCACATACACTAATGAATACATAGAATACCCAAACAACATACCTCACACATTTTAAGTGCATACTCATATAAGTCTGCCTAAGCATAAGTAACTTCATATCATAAAGATAAATCAGCCCAGGAGTCAGTGATCATGTGATTTAATTTTCTTTAACCATGCCCACCAGAACTCAGCCACCAGTCTACCAAGAGTGAGATTCATTCTCTTCAAATCATCACATTGGCAAGTTATAGTATATATTGCTGGGGGGGCAGCCACAGCTGTTCTTCTTTCTTGTCTGTTCTTCTTGAGGCAGCAGAAGGTAAGATCACTGGTAGGGGTAACATTTGGTCTTACAAGATATTAACTGATTAATAATAAAATGTTTACCTATCTTTTTAAATTTTTTTGGATATTTTATTTATTTACATTCCCCTCCCAGAAAACCCCTATCCCATCACCTCTCCTCCTGCTTCCATGAGGGTGTACACCCACCCACCCACCCACTACTACCTCTCCAACCTCACATTCCCCTACACTAGGGCATTAAACCCTCATGGGACCAAGGGCCTTTTCTCCCATTGATGCCCAACAAGGCCATCCTCTGCTACATATACGGCTGGATCCATGGGTACCTCCATGCATACTCCTTGGTTGGTGGTTTAGAACCTGGGAGCTCTGGTTGGTTGATATTGTTGTTCTTCCTATGGGGTTGCAAACCCCTTTAGATCCTTTACTCCTTTCTCTAGCTCCTCTGTTGGGGACCCTGTGATCATTTCAATGGTTGGTTACAAGCATCCACCTCTGTATATGACAAGCTCTGGCAGCACATCTCAGGAGACAGCGATACCAGGCTCCTGTCAGCATGCACTTCTTGGCATCCACAATAGTGTCCATGTTTGGTGACTGTATATGGGATCCCCAGGTGGGGCAGTCTCTGGATGGCCTTTCCTTCAGTCTCTGCTCCACACTTTGTCTCCATATTTGTTCCTGTGAGTATTTTGTTACCCCTTCTAAGAAGTCTAATTCACTTTGCTTCTATAGCTGACCTATCTGGGTTGCTCTGAGGCAAAAAACTGTTTAGCACCTCAGGGGATTAAGTGAAGTAGCCTACATTTATGACCTTTGTTCTATCTCTGCAGGAACTATACTGTTTTAACTTCCAGCCTGCAAGTTGAAGTCAAAGGAAGAAAAAGGGACATGTTGAAAAGTGGTTTTAGCTTTTATTTCTAAGATCTTCAGTTCTCCAAAAAGTTTCTACAAAGGTTCACCAAAAAGTTCTCTATGAAAAGTTATCTCTACTCTCTTCTTCCAATCTTCTAACCCTGTTCTTCCCTCCTTCTCTGATGTCACAATATGCCCTCACTCTCAATATCATTGCTTCCAATGCTATGCCTTTACTTCTAAGTTCTTCTTGAGTTCTATCTTAAAAGTTCTCTCTTGAGTCCAGCATTTTCTCTTTATCCTCAACACTTATACAGCTTTCAGAATACATGCTCACATGGTAAAAAGCTCATCACAAGTTTACACACAAATTCAAATCATAAATTGAATAAGAAGTTCACAACAGAGAATGTTTACATGCATAACCATTAGGAGTAATGATCTGCCTAAACATTCATCACTTGTCACCGGCTTTATAGGTTCATGGAGAGTTGGAAACAATAAATTTTGTAGTTAAGTTACTAGTGAAGTTTTGTATAGATAAACCCAGTCACTATTTATCTTCTGTTCTTGCACCTATAGTAAGTCATTATTTTCCTTTTTATGACCTTTGGTTAATTGTTTTACAACCACTTGGAATGTGCTCTAAGTTGCATATGCCTGTTTGCTGTCTCAAAAGCAATTAATTTGTAACACTTGAACACTGGCAGAGTTCTCATTGCAATTTTGATTATCAGAGAGGAGTTAATAGCAGTCCTATTACAAAAGAGCTTAATAATTACTAATATAATTTTAGGAATTCTTAAGATCATCATTAAGAATTAAGAATTCATCTGTCTATATAACATCACAATAACATCGTTGAAGTTCTGCAGAAATCTGTCCAAAAGGGTAAGCTAATTCCTAGTGAGTATATACATATACATACACATACACATACACACACATACACATACACACACACATACACATACAGATACAAATACACACACATACACATACACATAAACATACACATACACATATACATCATATACATACATATGAAAAGCATATTAAAAGCATAATCTTTCCTAAAATGAAATTGCTCCTGCCAGAGCAAATCCATTATAGATTTTAATCCAAGGTAAAACTATCTCATAAAGTTTACCTGATAGTTTTTGGCTTCTCCTTGTGGGCTCCTAGCAATATACTATAATTTTTATTAAATTTTTACTTCATATATGTGATATATTCATTCCTAAGCTGTTGAAATTGCTGTAGATATTTTATGACCCATTTTTGAGGCTTGTTTATCTATAAAGGATTTTTCCTGAGCATTTTTAAAGAAGCTAAATCATACTTTTGAAGGAAGATTTGGCTACCAGAGTCAACCTAAAACAAAGCAAAGAGTTGGGTAGGGCTCAGTAGCAATGGTTTTAAAAGATTTCAACCATTTAAAAAGAGTAACTTTTTTGAAAAATACATAGATTGAATGACTTGTGAGTATGTGGTCTAACTCTGAAGAAAATTTGCAAAGTAATAAAACCCCTATTTTGAGATAAATCCTCACTGTTTAATAAAATGCTTTTCATATATATGTATATGATTTTACTGATCACTTTACCATATATTTTCCTTGCAGATGCTTGCTTCTGGACTCAAAGGACAATGGAGAAAATGGATTCCTGATGCTCAATGTTCAGTTCCTCTTTCTCACAGTTCTTCAGCCTTCTCACATACATTTTAAAGCATGTTACTCTTTGGATGAATTAAAGTAGTTTGGTTGATAGTAAGAAAGCCATGGCCAAATTTCCTAAAGAAATTGTGACTTGGAGCCTGTGACTTAGCCTCACTCTGACTTGTCAAAAACAGAAAGAAAAAAAAAAACCCACCTTAGTGTGATAGAAACACTTGCCCATGTCCTTTCATCCTTTATTCGTCAAATTAAGACATTTCAAGGACATCTCCCACCAACTATGGCTTGCTCATTTTATGACTCTCTGTTCTTGCAAACATAGATGCTCTAAGATGACCACCTTTGTCACTTGGGTAGTAGGATCCCTGGATTCATTAGTGATCAATAGTACCCAGTGAGGGTTCTGATGTTATTTTTAAAATCCTATACTCCTGTACCTGTGGTTTTCAAAAAAAACCATTATCCAAAATGTTGTTAGAAGTTGCCTTGCTAAAAGTTTGGCCTCCAGAACACCAGGTGTTCCTGCTCTTTGCTCTCCTGTGGGTCATCAAGAGAATGTTCCTTTGCAATGTCTCTTATGTGCAGCTTCTTTCAGACAAGGAAGACTGTCCCCTCCTCAGTTTCCCTGCCCTATCGTGCTTCCCTTTGAAAGAGATGAAAGTGTCTAAAATATATTATATCTACCTAATGTAAGATGGTCCTGTTATTAATACAAAAATCAGACACACAGTCAAGAGACAGGGTTTTTCTTTTCTACAAGTTCTGTTACTTTTCCTATACCCATGGCTACAGGGGGACTCAGTCTATAAAATGTTCCCAAGACCAAGGATTTAATGTAGATATAACAAGGCTGAAAAGAAAGATAAGTCATTAGCATGCTTGCCTTGAGAGCAGGAGGAACTAAATTTAAGACCCAGAACTTACATTTAAAAAACCAACGATGGCGGCAGGTTCTTGTAATCCCAGCATTGGAAGGTGGAGATAGGAAGATCTCTGGAGTTTCTGGCCAGCCAGCCTAACCTATTAGCATATTGCAGATCAGGGAGAAACTCTGTCTCAAAAAAATAATATAGACAGAGTTTCCTAAGAATTGACATCAGAGGTGGTCCTCCACAAGTACAAGTGCATGTGGGCATGCCCTTACCAATTAAAAATGTACTCTCTGCTAAAAGCTGACATATTTTCATTACTTGGTGCTTATATCATAAATATAAACAACAGTACTTTACAGGCAAGGAAGTCAGAGCACAGAGAAGTTAGTTATTTTCCATTTACACCACAAATAGGATGGTGTTGGGAATGGATATAACCAGTCAATCTTCACAGCCCAAAGATGTCCTTTATCATTAATCTGTTTCTCCAATGTACCTAATCGGCAATGTTATTAGTATTTATTTAATTAATTATTGGTATACCTAATGTAGTCAAAAATACATTCATAAAGATTATGATGAAAACAAGAGCAGGCACAGATAGATTATACTAGTCAAGGTCTTTTCAAGTCTACCTCTGGACAGATTTTACCACCCAGATAGATAACTAGATAGATAGATAGATAGATAGATAGATAGATAGATAGATCATAGATAGATGGTTGTATATATAGACAAATAGATAGACTGATAATAGATAGGACTTGGGAAGGGGAATTACTTGGCAGGACCTAGAATCACCTAGAAGACAAATTTCTAATCATATCTCTGAGGGAGTTTCCAGTATGTTAATTGAGTCAAGAAGACCCAACCTAGGTGTAAGTGGCAGCATTCCTTGGACTGTCATCCTAAACTTAACAAAAAGAAGAAAAAGAGCAGACCACAAGGAATCATCTCTTACTGCTTTCTGACTCTGGATGCAATGTCGATGCACCTGCCTCACCTCAAACTATGAGCCAAAACTCCTTCTCCTCTTCCTCTTCTTCTTCATCATCATCATCATCATCCTCTTCCTCCTCCTTCACCTTCTCTTCTTCCTCCTCAAACTGATTCTTGACAGGTATTTGATCACAGCAACAAAAAATTTTATAAATATAGTTATGGGAGTGTGTGTGTGTGTGTGTGTGTGTGTGTGTGTGTGTGTGTGTATTCATGAAAGACAATAAGTGTATGCATGTGTATGTGGGTACACAGGTACATGTATACAGACCTACTATGTATTTTTTTAGTGTATTTTGTTTGTGTCCTCAACACCTTGAAAACAGATCTGTTTTGGCTCTACCAAAAGTCATGCTGTATTAGTAATATAACAGAATTACAACTCTTGATCTTTCACTGCAAGAATTGGCTCCATTAGATTATCCTGAACACAAAATTTTAATTTCCAAGCCCCATTATGAGACTTACATGAGAGTACAAGGATAGCTGTGGGTCTCAAGGCCTCCTCCAATGGACTGAGTTGCAATAGGCTGGCCACATGCCTAGTACATCAGGTCCCCCAGGCTCAGGAATGGTTTCTACAGCTTTGAAAGGTCAATACATACTCCTGAGATCTGCAGGCAAATTACTGCCTCCTAATTTTGGTTCTTGCACCTGCTTGCTGTCAAGAGTTATAATCTTCCCCTCATCCACCTGCACTTGCTTCTCAGCCCTGCCTCTGAGCTTGAGCATGAGTACCTCAGCATCTGCATCTCTTACAGAATGCTGTTATACTTCTCCTGCTCCTAGGAATTCTGACTTTGAGCTACCTTCCCAGTCCCGCCTACATTTTGTGTAGATTTCACCTGAGTATTTTGTCTTAGATATGACCTACTTATTAAGTGTGTGTGTGTGTGTGTATGTGTTATGTGTGTGTATATATGTGCTTGTATGTGTTATGAATGAATGTTCACATGTGTGCTTGCCTGTGTGAGGGTGCACATGTGTTGTTCAGGGAAGGATTTGGCATTAGGTATCTCCCTTAACCACTGAACAGCACTTATATTGAGGCAGGGTCTCTCACTGATAACAGAGCCCACCGACTGCCTTAGATTAGCTAGCCAGATTCCCCTAGAGATCCTCTAAAGTGAAAACTTAAGGTTTTTTTTTGTTTTTTTTGGAAAAGTCAGTTGTGTTAGATGGTGTTTTGTTTGTTGGGGAAAACACATGAAGAAATAAGTGGTCACAGGTGAAATACTAAGGCAGACTCATGAAGGAACATTTTACTAAAGAAGACACAGGAGAAAGGACGTTTTGTTAAAGTAAACACATGAAGACACATGATAAAAGATGTTCTGTTAACATGTATGTATTGGTCTGTCTTACGTTGAGTTCAATTTGTTGGGACTCTGTGGACTCGGGCTGATAGGACACATGTGCTGAGGCAAGCCCTGTGTTGAGGCAAAGCATGAGGAGGAAATGTCATGTTTGGAGAGTAAAAACAGGACTCAACAAAGTGAGGGAGACAGTTTGGCTTACAGGTGCAGTTAGCTGTGTAACATTTGGGTCTTGGAGCTGCAGAAGGAGAGAAGCCCCGCGGCCATATTCGCTGCCTGCTGGGACAGAAAAGGGTCACTAGGTACTGTATCACCCTGAGCTTTAGATCTCTGGTGGTGCAAACCGCCAGGTGTCTGCCTGCACCAAAGAACTGAGCACATGGGAGATTTGTCTGCCAGCCCACCGGGCATGGGACCTGTATCCTGCCCAGAGAGCAGCAGAGGAAGAGATTCCCTGTGGACATATTCACTCCCTGCCGGGACAGAAAAATGTCACTAGGTACTGGATCACCCTGAGCTTTAGATCTCTGGGGGTGCAAATCTCCAGGGGTCTGCCTGCCCTCAGTAACTGAGTACATAGGCAGTTCATCTGCAAGCCAGTCCATCTCGGGACCTGTGTCCTATGTTAGAATCAACAGAGGGAGTGACCCCCACCACACCATCTTCACTCCATAATAGAGCAGACAGAGAACACCTGGTTGACCTTGACAACCTAAGTATAACATTGCTTGAGGCAAGACTGAGCAGGGCTCCAAAGGCACAAAAGAGGAAGGCAGCATATCAGTAATCTGTGCCAGAGGAAACCCAGTCATCCAGTGTTGCAGAAATAACCTTAAAGATCCACAGTAGGTTGAAGCAGCAGCCAGTGACAATAAGACCATCTAACACCTGGGAGAACTAGATGGCTAAAGGGAAACGTAAGAGTGCTACTAACAGAAACCAAGGCATTATGGCAGCATCGGAACCCAATTCTCCACAATAGCAAGTCCTGGATACCCCAACACACCAGAAAAACAAGATTTGGATTTAAAATCACTGGCCATGATGCTGGTACAGGAACACATGAAGGACATACTTAAAGAAATTCAGGAGAAAATGGATCAAAAATTAGAAGCCCTTACAAGGGAAACACAAAAATCAATGAAAGAAATTCAGGAGAATACAAAAGCCAATAAGGAGGAAACGCAAAAATCACTTAAAGAAATACAGGAGAACCTTGATAAACAGGCAGAAGTCATGAAAGAGGAAACACAAAAATCTCTTAAAGAATTAGAGGAAAACACAAACAAGCAAATGACTGAACTGAGCAAAAACTTCCAGGATCTAAAAACAGAAGTAGAAACAACTAAGAAAGCCCAAAGGGAGACAACGTTGGAGACAGAAAACCTTGGGAAGAAATCAGGGACCATAGACGCAAATATCAACAAAAGAATATAAGAGATAGAAGAAAGAATCTCAGATGCCGAAGATACCATAGAAACCATGGACTCAACAGTTAAAGAAAATGCAAAATGCAAAAAGCTTGTAACCTAAAACATCCAGGAAATCCACGACAAAATGAGAAAGTCAAATCTAAGGATTATAAGCATTGATGAGAGTGAAGATTTACAATTTAAAGGGCCAGCAAATATCTTCAACAAAATTATGGAAGAAAATTTCCCTAACCTAAAGAGAGAGATGCCCATGAATATACAAGAAGCCTACAGAACTCCAAACAGACTGGGCCAGAACAGAAATATCTCCCGTCACATAATAATCAAAACCCCAAATGTAGTAAACAAAGAAAGAATACTTAGGGCAGTAAGAGAAAAAGGGCAGGTTCCAGTCCTGAGGCCTCTGGCAGGAGCCTTCAGATCTCCGCTTTGGGATCCAGAACAGCCAGGGCTGCAACGCCACATCTCCAGGTCCTGCAAGACTCAAGAGGGGCACCCAGGAGGCTAGCTGGGAGGGGTCAGTGTGCTCTGGTGAGTCCAGCAGGCCCCAGCAGGAGCATTCAGGTGTCTGTTTCGGGATCTGAACAGCCTGGGCCACAGCACCCTGTCTCCAGGCAGTGCAGGAGTCAGCTGTGCACCAGAAGCCACCTGGGAAGAGGCAGCTTGCACTGGTGAGTCCAGCATTGACAAGACCAACTAACACCAGTGGGAACTAGATGGCAAAAGGCAAACGCAGGAACGTCACTAACAGAAATCAAGGCAATATGGCAACATCTGAACCCAATTCTCCTTTATCAGCATGTCCTGGATACCCTATCATACCAGTAAACAAGATTTGGATTTAAAATCATTAGTCATGATGCTGGTATAGGAACACATGAAGGACATACTTAAAGAAATTCAGGAGAAAATGGATCAAAAGTTAGAAGCCCTTACAAGGGAAACACAAAAATCATTGAAAGAATTCCAGGAGAATACAAAAGCCAATAAGGAGGAAATGGAAAAATCACTTAAAGAAATACAGGAGAACTTTGGTCAACAGGTTGAGGTCATGAAAGAGGAAACACAAAAAGCTCTTAAAGAATTACAGGAAAGCACAAACAAGCAAGTGAAGGAGCTAAGCAAAACCATCCAGGATCTAAAATCAGAAGTAGAAACAACTATGAAAACTCAAAGGGAGACAACTTTGGAGATAGAAAACCTGGGGAAGAAATCAGGGGACATAGATGCAAATATCAACAACAGAATACAAGAGATAGAAGAAAGAATCTCAGATGCTGAAGATACCACAGAAACCATGGACTCAACAGTTACAGAAAATGCAAAATGCAAAAAGCTTGTAACCCAAAATATCAAGGAAATCCAGGACACAATGAGAAGACCAAACCTAAGGATTATAGGCATAGATGAGAGTGAAGATTTACAACTTAAAGAGCCAGCAAATATCTTCAATAAAATTATGGAAGAAAACTTCCCTAACCTAAAGAGAGAGATGCCCATGAATATACAAGAAGACTACACAACTCCAAACAGACTGGACCAGAACAGAAATACCTCCTGTCACATAATAATCAAAAGCCTAAATGTATTAAACAAAGAAAGAATATTAAAGGCAGTAAGGGAAAAAGGCCAAGTAACATATAAAGGAAGACCTATCAGAATCACAGCAGACTTTTCACCTGAGATTATGAAAGCTAGAAGATCCTGGGCAGATCTCATGCAGACTCTAAAAGAACACAAATGCCTGCCAAAACTACTATACCCAAGCAAAACTCTCAATCACCATAGATGGAGAAACTAAGATATTCCATGACAAAACCAAGTTTACCCAATATCTATCCACAAACCCAGCCCTACAAAGGATAATAGGAGGAAAACACCAATACAAGGAGGGAAACTTCACCCTGGAAAAAGCAAGATAGTAACATTCTCTCATCAAACCCAAAAGAAGTTAACCAATCAAATTTAAAAAATAACATCAAAAATGACAGGAAGTAACAATCACTATTCCATAATATCTCTTATCATCAATGGACTCAATGCCCCAATAAAAAAACATAGACTAACCAACTGGATACGTAAACAGGACCCTACATTTTGCTGCATACAGGAAACACACCTCAGGGTCAAAGACAAACACTAACTTAGAGTAAAAGGCTGGAAGACAATTTTACAAGCAAATGGTCTCAGGAAACAAGCTGGAGTAGCCATTTTAATATCAGATAAAATTGACTTTCAACCCAAAGTCATCAAAAGAGACTCTGAGGGACACTTCTTGCTGGTCAAAGGAAAAATACAACAAGAAGAACTCTCAATCCTGAACATCCATGCTCCAAATGCAAGGGCAACCTCATTCATAAAAGAAACTTTACTAAAGCTTAAAGCACACATTGCACCTAACACAATAATTGTGGATGACTTCAACACTGCATTTGGCTCAATGGACCATTCAGGAAAACAGAAACTCAACAGGGACACAATGAAACTAATTGAAGCTTTGGACGAATTAGATTTAACAGATATATATAGAACATTCTATCCTAGAGCAAAAGAATATACCTTTTTCTCAGCACCTCATGGTACCTTCTCCAAAATCGACCATATAATTGGTCACAAGAGAGACCTCAACAAATATAAGAAGATTGAACTAATCCCATGCCTCCTATCAGATCACTATGGAATAAAAGTGGTCTTCAATAGCAACAGACACAACAGAAAACCCACATACACGTGGAATCTGAACAATATTCTAGTCAATGATACCCTGGTCAAGGAAGAAAGAAAGAAAGAAATTAAAGACTTTTTAGAACATAATGAAAATGAAGACACAACATACCCAAATCTATGGGACACAATGAAAGCAGTGCTAAGAGGAAAACTCATAGCCCTGAGTGCCTCCAAAAAGATAATGGAGAGAGCATACACTAACAGCTTAATGACACACCTGAAAGCCCTGGAACAAAAAGAAGCTATTTCACCCAGGAGGAGTAGAAGGCAGGAAATCATCAAACTCAGGGCCAAAATCAATCAAGTAGAAACAAAGAGAACCATACAAAGAATCAACAAAACCAGGAGCTGGTTCTTTGAGAAAATCAACAAGATAGATAAACCCTTAGCCAGACTAACCAAAGGGCACAGAGACAGTATCCAGATTAACAAACTTAGAAATGACAACGGAGATATAACAACAGAAACTGAAGAAATTCAAAAAATTATTAATCCTACTACAAAAGTCTATACTCAACACAACTGGAGAATCTGGAGGAAATGGACAGTTTCCTAGAGAGATATCGGACACCAAAACTAAATCAGGATCTGGCAGAAAAGCATCTTAAAAAATGCTCAACTTCATTAGTCATTAGGGAAATGCAAATCAAAACAACCCTGAGATTTCACCTTACACCAGTCAGAATGGCTAAGATTAAAAATTCAGGAGACAGCAGGTGTTGGAGAGGATGTGGAGAAAGAGGAACACTCCTTCACTGCTGGTGGGGTTGCAAATTGGTACAACCACTCTGGAAATCAGTCTGGCGGTTCCTCCGAAAACTGGGCACCTCACTTCCAGAAGATCCTGCTATACCACTCCTGGGCATATACCCAGAGGATTCCCCACCATGTAATAAGGATACATGCTCTACTATGTTCATAGCAGCCCTATTTATAATTGCCAGATGCTGGAAAGAACCCAGGTACCCCTCAACAGAAGAGTGGATGCAAAAAATGTGGTATAACTACACAATGGAGTACTATTCAGCCATTAGAAACAATGAATTCATGAAATTCTTAAGCAAATGGATGGAGCTAGAGAATATCATACTAAGTGAGGTAACCCAGACTCAAAAGGTGAATCATGGTATGCACTCACTAATGAGTGGATATATATATACCTAGAAAACTGGAATACCCAAAACATAATCCACACATCAAATGAGGTACAAGAGGAAAGGAGGAGTGGCCCCTTGTTCTGGAAAGACTCAGTGAAGCATTATTCGGCAAAGCCAGAACGGGGAAGTGGGAAGGGGTGAGTGGGAAGACATGGGGAGAGAAGGGGGCTTATGGGACTTTCGGGGAGTGGGGGGCTAGAAAAGGGAAATCATTTGAAATGTAAATAAAAAATATATCGGATAAAAAAAAAACTAAATCACGATCAAATAAATCAACTAAACAGTCCCATAACCCCAGAAGAAATAAAAAGGGTCATAGAAAGTCTCCAAACCAAAAAAAAATCTCAGGACCAGATGGCTTCAGGGCAGAATTCTATCAGACCTTCATAGAAGACCTAACACCAATACTCTTCAAACTATTCCACAAAATAGAAACAGAAGGAACTCTACCCAACTCGTTCTATGAAGCCACAATTACGCTGATACCAAAACCACACAAAGATCCAACAAAGAAAGAGAACTTCAGGCCAATTTCTATTATGAATATTGATTCAAAAATACTTAATAAAATTCTTGCCAACTGAATCCAAGAACACATCAAAACGATCATCCACCATGATCAAGTAGGCTTCATCCCAGGGATGCGAGGATGGTTCAATATAAGGAAATCCATCAATGCTATCCACTACATAAACAAACTCAAAGAAAAAAACCATATGATCATCTCATTAGATGCAGAAAAGGCATTTGACAAAATTCACCATCCTTTCATGCTAAAAGTCTTGGAAAGAACAGGAATTCAAGGCCCATACCTAAATATTGTTAAAGCAATATACAGCAAACTGGTAGGCAACATCAAACTAAACGGAGAAAAACTTGAAGCAATCCCACTAAAATCACAGACTAGACAAGGCTGTCCTCTCTCTCCATATCTTTTCAATATAGTACTTGAAGTTCTAGCTAAAGCAATTAGACAACATAAGGAGGTCAGGGGATACAAATTGGAAAGGAAGAAGTCAAATTATCACTATTTGCAGATGACATGATAGTCTACTTAAGTGACCAGAGAACTCCTGCAGCTGATAAACAACTTCAGCAAAGTGGCTGGTTATAAAATCAACTCAAGCAAATCAGTTGCCTTCCTATACTCAAAGGAGAAAGAAGTTAGGGAAATGACACCCTTCACAATACCCACAAACAATAAAAAGTATCTTGGTATGACTCTAACCAAAGAAGTGAAAGATCTATATGATAAGAACTTCAGGTCTCTGAAGAAGGAAATTGAAGAAGACCTCAGAAAATGGAAAAATCTGCCATGCTCGTGGATCGGCAGGATTACTATAGTTAAAATGGCCATCTTGCCAAAAGCAATCTACAGATTCAATGCAATCCCCATCAAAATCCCAGCTCAGTTCTTCACAGAGTTAGAAAAAGCAATTCTCAAATTCATCTGGAATAACAAGAAACACAGGATAGCTAAAACTCTTCTCAACAACAAAAGAAATTCTGGGGCAATCAGTATCCCTGACTTCAAGCAATACTACAGAACAATAGTATTAAAAACTGCATGGTATTGGCACAGTGACAGACAAGTGGACCAATGGAATAGAACTGAATATCCAGAAATGAGCCCACACACCTACGGTCACTTAATATTCGACAAAAGAGCCAAAAACATCCAGTGGAAAAAAGATAGCCTTTTCAACAAATGGTGCTGTTTCAATTGGAGGTCAGCATGCAGAATTATGCGAATTGATCCATTCTTGTACTAAACTTCCATGTACTAAACTTCACTCCAAGTGGATCAAGGACCTCCATATAAAACCAGACACACTGAAACTAATAGAAAAGAAACTGGGGAAGACCCTAGAGGACATGGGCACAGGGGAAAAGTTCCTGAACAGATCACCAATAGCTTATGCTCTAAGATCAAGAATTGACAAATGGAACCTCATAAAATTACAACGTTTCTGTAAGGCAAAGGACACTGTTAAAAGGACAAAATGGCAACCATCAAATTGGGAAAGGATATTCACCAACCCTACATCTGATGGAGGGCTAATATCCAATATATACAAGGAACTCAAGAAGTTAGACCCCAGGGAACCAAATAACCCTATTAAAAAATGGGGCACAGATCTAAACAAAGAATTTTCATCTGAAGAAATTCGGATGGCTGAGAGGCACCTTAAGAAGTGCTCAACATCATTAGTCATTAGGGAAATGCAAATCAAAACAACCCTGAGATTTCACCTTACACCAGTCAGAATGGCTAAGGTCAAAAACTCAGGAGACAGCAGGTGTTGGCAAGGATGTGATGGCAAGGAGGACCCCGCTATACCTCTCCTGGGCATATACCCAAAGGATTCCCCGGCATGCAATAAAGTCACATGCTCCATTATGTTCATAGCAGTCTTATTTATAATAGCCAGAAGCTGGAAAGAACCCAGATGCCCCTCAAAGGAGGAATGGATACAGAAATGTGGTATATTTACACAATGGAATACTACTCAGCAATTAGAAACAATGAATTCACAAAATTTTTAGGCAAATGGTTTGATCTGGAAAATATCATCCTAAGTGAGGTAACCCAGTCACAAAAGAATACACATGGAATGCAATCTCTGATAAGTGGATATTAATTAGCCCAGAAGCCCTGAATACCCAAGGCACAAATTGCATAACAAATGACTCCCATGTAGAAATATGGAGAAGGTCCTGATCCTGGAAAGGATTGATCTAGCATTGGAGGGAAATATAAGGATAGAGAAAAAAGGAGGGAGGCGATTGGGGAATGGATAGAGAGAAGAAGGTTTACGGGACATATGGGGAGGGGGGGGATCCGGGAAAGGGGAAATCATTTGGAATGTAAACAAAGAATATAGAAAATAAAAATATAAAAAAAAAGAGAGAAAGGGCAAGTAACATATAAAGGAAGACCTATCAGAGTTACACCAGATTTCTCACCAGATACCATGAAAGCTAGAAAATCCTGGGCGGAGCTCATGCAGACTCTAAGAGAACACAAATGCCAGCCGAGACTACTATACCCAGCGAAACTTTCAATTACTATAGATGGAGAAACCAAGATATTCCATGACAAAACCAAATTTACACAATATCTTTCCACAAACCCAGCCCTACAAAGGATAATAGGGGGAAAACACCATTACAATGAGGAAAACTATACCCTGGAAAAAGCAGGATATTAAGCTTCTTTCATCAAACACAAAGAAGATAAGCACACACGTATAAAATTAAAATCAAAAATGATAGGAAGCAATAACTACGACTCCTTAATATCTCAACATCAATGGACTCAATTCCCCAATAAAAGGACATAGACTAACAGACTGGTTACATAAACAGGATCCTACATTTTGCTGCATACAGGAAGCACACCTCAGTGTCAAAGACAAAAACTACCTTAGAGTAAAAGGCTGGAAGACAATTATACAAGCAAATGGTCCCAGGAAACAAGCCAGAGTTGCCATTCTAATATCAGATAAAATTGACTTTCAACCTAATGTCATCAAAAGAGACATGGAAGGTCACTTCTTGCTGGTCAAAGGAAAAATTCAACAAGAAGAACTCTCAATCCTGAACATCTATGCCCCAAATACAAGGGCGCCCTCACTCATAAACGAAGCTTACTAAAGCTCAAAGCACACATTGCACCTAACACAATAATTGTGGGTGAATTCAACACTCCACTCTCACCAATGATCCAGTCAGGAAAACAGAAACTAAACAGGGAGACAGTGAACCTAATTGAAGCTTTGGACCAATTGGAGTTAAAAGATATATAGAGAGAACTTTTCATCCCAAAGCAAAAGAATATACCTTTTTCTCAGCACCTCATGGTACCTTTTCCAAAATAGATCATATAGTTGGTCACAAGACAGACCTCAACAAATATAAGAAGATTGAAATAATCCCATGCCTCCTATCAGATCACTATGGAGTAAAAGTGGTTTTTAATAACAATAAAAACAACAGAAAGTCCACATACACATGGAAACTGAACAATACTCTACTCAATGATACCCTGGTCAAGGAAGAAATAAAGAAAGAAATCAAAGATTTCTTAGAATTTAATGAAAATGAAGGCACAACATACACAAATCTATGGGACACAATGAAAGCAGTGCTAAGAGGAAAACTCATAGCTTTGAGTGCCTCCAAAAGGAAATTCGAGAGAGCATACACTAGAAGATTAACGGAACAACTGAAAGCCCTGGAACAAAAAGAAGCTAATTTACCCAGGAGGAGAAGAAGACAGGAAATCATCAAACTCAGGGCTGAAAACAATCAAGTAGGAACCAAGAGAACCATACAAAGAATCAAAAAACCAAAAGCTGGTTCTTTGAAAAAATCAACAAGATAGATAAACCTAACTAACCAGACTAACAAACGGGCATAGAGAAAGTATCCAAATTAACAAAATTAGAAATGAAAACTGAGATATTACAACAGAAACCAAGGAAATTCAAAAAATCATCAGATCCTACTACAAAAACCTATACTCAACACAACTGGAGAATCTGGAGGAAATGGACATTTTCTTAGACAGATACCAATTACCAAAATTAAACCAGTATCAAATAGACCATCTAAACAGACCCATAACCCCTAAAGAAATACAAGGGGGTCATAGGTAGGCTTCCGACCAAAAAAGCACAGGGCCAGGTGGTTTCAGTGCAGAATTCTATCAGACCTTCAAAGAAGACTTAACACCAATACTCTTCAAACTTTTCCACCAAATAGAAACAGAAGGAACACTACCCAACTCCTTCTTCGAAGCCACTATTACACTGATACCAAAACCACACAAAGATCCAACTAAGAAAGAGAATTTCAGGTCAATTTCCCTTATGAATATCGATGCAAAAATACTAAATAAAATTCTTGCCCACCAAATCCAAGAACACATCAAAATGATCATCCACCATCATCGAGTAGGCTTCATCCCAGGGATGCAGGGATGGTTCAATATAAGGAAATCCATAAATGCTATCCACTACATAAACAAACTCAAAGAAAAACAACACATGATCATTTCATTAGATGCTGAAAAATCATTTGACAAAATTCAGCATCCTTTCATGCTAAAAGTCTTGGAAAGGACAGGAATTCAAGGCCCATATCTAAACATAGTAAAAGCAATATACAGCAAACCAGTAGCCAACATCAAACTAAATGGAGAGAAATTTGAAGCAATCCCACTAAAATCAGGGATTAGACAAGGCTGCCCCCTCGTTCCATATCTTTTCAATATAGTTCTTGAAGTCCTAGCTAGAGCAATTAGACAACATAAGGAAGTCAAAGGGATACAAATTGGAAAGGAAGAAGTCAAACTATCACTATTTACAGATGATATGATAGTATACTTAAGTGACCCAAAAAACTCTACTAGAGAACTCCTACAGCTGATAAACAACTTCAGCAAAGTGGCTGGCTACAAAATCAATGCAACCAAATCAGTAGCCTTTATATATTCAGAGGATAAGCAGACCGAGAAAGAAATTAGGGAAATGACTCCCTTCACAATAACTACAAACAGCATAAAGTATCTTGGGGTGACTCTAACCAAACAAGTGAAAGACCTATATGACAAGAACTTCAGATCTCTGAAGAAGGAAATCGAAGAAGATCTCAGAAAATGGAAAAATCTTCCATGCTCGTGGATTGGCAGGATTAATATAGTTAAAATGGCCATATTGCCAAAGGCAATCTACAGATTCAATGCTATCCCCATAAAATTTCCAACCCAGTTCTTCATAGAGCTAGAAAGAGCAATTCTCAAATTCATCTGGAATAACAAAAAACTCAGGATAGCTAAAACTATTTCTCAACAGTAAAAGAACTTCAGGGGGATTCAGTATCCCAGACTTTAAACTTTACTACAGAGCAATAGTGATAAAAACTGCATGGTATTGGTACAATGTCAGACAAGCGGATCAATGGAATAGGATTGAAGGCCCAGAAATGAACCAAAACACCTATGGCCAGTTGATCTTCAACAAAGGAGCTGAAAGCATCCAGTGGAAAAAAGATAGTCTTTTCAACAAATGGTGCTGGTTCAATTGGAGGTCAGCATGCAGAAGAATGCGAATCATCCATTCTTATCTCCTTGTACTAAGCTCAACTTCAAATGGATCAAGGACCTCCACATAAAACCTGACACACTGAAACTAATAGAAAAGAAACTGGGGAAGACCCTTGAGGACATGGGCACAGGGGAAAAGTTCCTGAATAGAATACCAATAGCTTATGCTCTAAGATCAAGAATTGACAAATGGGACCTCATAAAACTACAAAGTTTCTGTAAGGCAAAGGACACTGTCAAAAGGAGGAAACATCAACCAACAGATTGGGAAAGGATCTTCACCAACCCTAAATCTGACAGAGGGCTAATATCTAATATATACAAAGAACTCAAGAAGGTAGAACCCAGAGAACCAAATAACCCCATTAAAAAGTGGGGTACAACAGGGGGAGAAAAGGGGGCTTATGGGACTTT
This sequence comes from Apodemus sylvaticus, assembly GCF_947179515.1. Classification (NCBI taxonomy): domain Eukaryota; kingdom Metazoa; phylum Chordata; class Mammalia; order Rodentia; family Muridae; genus Apodemus; species Apodemus sylvaticus. The sequence continues at coordinate 28,123,708 of NC_067483.1, read as the reverse complement.
CGGGGAGTGGGGGCTAGAAAAGGGGAAATCATTTGAAATGTAAATAAAAAATATATCGAATAAAAAAAAAAGACAAAAAAAAGTGGGGTACGGAGCTAAACAAAGAATTTTCACATGAAGAACTTCGGAGGGCTGAGAAACACCTTAAGAAATGTTCAACATCATTAATCATTAGGGAAATGCAAATCAAATCAACCCTGAGATTTCACCTCACACCAGTCAGAATGGCTAAGGTCAAAAATTCAGGAGACAGCAGGTGTTGGCGAGAATGTGGAGAAAGAGGAACACTCCTCCACTGTTGGTGTGATTGCAAGATGGTGCAACCACTTTGGAAATCAGTCTGGCAGTTCCTCAGAAAACTGGGCATGACACTTCCTGAGGACCCTGTTATACCACTCCTGGGCATATACCCAGAGGATTCTTCAGCATGCAATAAAGACACATGCTCCACTATGTTCATAGCAGCCCTATTTGTAGTAGCCAGAAGCTGGAAAGTACCCAGGTGTCCTTCAACAGAGGAATGGATACAAAAAATGTGGTATATTTACACAATGGAATACTATTCAGCCATTAGAAACAATGAATTCATGAAATTCTTAGACAAATGAATGGAGCTTGAGAACATCAGACTAAGTGAGGTAACCCAGTCTCAAAAGATCAATCATGGTATGCATTCACTGATAAGTGGATATTAGCCTAGAAACTTTGAATACCCAAGACATAATCCACATATTAAATGATGTCCAAAAAGAATGGAGGAGTGGCCCCTGGTTCTGGAAAGACTCAGTGCAAGAGTATAGGGGAATACCAGAACAGGGAAGCGGGAAGGGGTAGATGGAGGAACAGTGGGAGGGAAGAGGGCTTATGGGACATGTGGGGAGTAGGGACCCAGAAAAGGAGAAATCATTTGAAATGTAAATAAAAATATATCAATAAAAAAATTTAAAAAAATGGGTCTTGATTCTGTGACACAAGTGAGAACTCCTCCTGGTGTTCTCTCCTGCTGACTTGAGCTGAGGCTGCAGCCTGGCTATCTCTGCTAGGTAGCACCACCACTGAGATTCAAATGCTATGGAACTGGATTTCTGGTATACCTGTCAAGTGTCTATGAGTAGATTGAGATGATGACCTGTGAACTAAACTGCCAATTTCCAGACAACACAAATGAGAGCTGCTCCAGTGAACCTTTCTAAACAGGTCCACTTTCCTTCATATCCTTTCTTTTCACTACCACCGGTGGGTGGTGTGCTAAAAGGTAGGTTAAAGCATTTAAGAACCATCATTAAATATAAGATTTGAAAAAATTAAAGATACAATCCTCCGTCTCTACCTCCCTCCCAAATGCTGAGATTACAAATACTCATCTGACACTTGACATGGGTATTGGGGATTCAGGTGCTAGTCTTTGCATTTGTGGCAAGCACTGTGCCCACTGAGCCATCTCCCAAGTTCTATGACTCTCATTCTAAGCCGACTCCATCTCTGTCTAGTGGGCCTGGATTTTCTATCCTCTAGAAGCCTGAAGCTTAGTCATCTGTTCACATCTTTCACAGAGCTCATGCTACTGTGCTTTGTCGCAGACCTGTTCACCTCAGCCAAGTCTCTGCACATCAACTCTATCCTCTCTAATGGAAACAGCTTCTCTTTGCCTCTGTACTTTTGTATCCTGTTGCAAAAGCCTACTTTTCCTCACTTGGAATTCTTCCCTTTGCTCCTCCCTCTCTCTTCAGGCAAGATGAGTCTCAACCCCCCATTTAGGGCATCTAAACTGAAGAAAGTCATTGCTTCTGAAATGATTACCCTTTCATATGTGACCTTTGTCCCATCTTTTCAAACCCTGGGCAATGATCAATAAAGTATGGTACTAGACACAAAAGGAGATGTATCCCCTGGATATGTGTTAGCAATTTAATTTCTCATTCCTTACTTTAGATCCATTGAACCAGATAAGGGGATGGGGCTCAGGCAGAAGCATGCTACAGTACTTGAAAACACTCAACCCCCAAAACTACTGCCCCCAGAGAAATATGCACTATACCATAACCTAAAATATCTAATTTTTCTGACACCTCCTGTGTGTGTGTGTGTGTGTGTGTGTGTGTGTGTGTTAGTATGAGTAGATACATATGAGTAGATGTGTATATATGTGTATTCATGCAGAAACCAGAGGTCAACCACAGCTATTGTTCCTAGGATGCTGTCCAACTCATTTTTTGAGAAAGCATCTCTCATAAGCCTGGAGCTCACCAATTAGGCTAGACCAGCTAGTCAGTGAGACCCAGGGATCTATGGCTTAAGTTATTGAGCAATATCCCTACTCCGTCCTCAAGTTCTGTCTTGGGTATAAGATAAACAGAGTTAAATTCTAGTTAGTTTTACTTCTTTATTCTTCTATCATGACCTAGATTTGTTAACCAGACTCTGAATAAAAATGTCTCTGATTAAATAGATTCAGCTTGTCTGCCTCTATTGCCTAAGTCCCATGATACCACAGAGACTCCAATGTTAACAGTACATGACAAACAACCTGCTAAGATTTAACACTGGGACACACATATACCTACATTGTCACACTAATATTTGGGTAAAGTCTCTGGGTAGAGTCTTTCTGAAAAGCAAATGCTGGCGTCACATGGCCACGTGTGTCTCTGAGCAATGGTATCCAGAAGGTTGGATACTTAAGAAGTACAGGGGTAGGTGAAGGCTCTCATTATTATGTCTTTAATCATGTGCATGTCCCCCCAAAGAATCTTAAACAATTGAGAACCAACTTCAAAAGTAAATCAGAACATTTTTCTGGTAAAAATCAATACTCAGGGAATTTTGAGATGCAGCTTTCTACTGAATATAAACTACCTCATCATCCTGGTGGTAGATGCTTAATGGAACCCAGCAAGAAGTCTATAAAACCTAATGGCACCCCTGATATAAACACACACAACGACTCTAGTCATTCTGCAGTTACGATCCTGCATGTGAAAGACCAGAGCAAATGGTGTTCTAGGGCCTCAAGGAAGTTGCTTGTAGAAAATGGAGAAAATACAGTGCCCCGTGGATCATATACCAAACAACATCAGACTCTAGGAAAATGTTCATTTTGATGCCAAAGTAAGTCTGTGTAAGACACAAAGTCACATGGTGTGTGTGCCTGCATATAGAGGTCAAAGGTTGATATCAGGCATCTTCCTCAGTCATTCTTCAATGAGACTGGGTCTCTCACTGAATTTGGAGCTTGCCCATTTGAATAGACTAGCTGTCTAGCAAGCCACAGTGATCTTCATGTCACTGCCTCCTCTACACTGGGATTACAATCCATGTCAGTGCACCAGCCTCCTTCAGGTCAATCTTGAGGGGAAACCTCAAGCCCCCATGCTGTGTTGCAAACGCTTTACCAACTGATCCATCTCCCTATCCCTTAATAGTTGACAGGAAAAACTGTCAGAGAATCGCATGTATCCTCTTGTATTTACTTTCCCCCATGTTCTTTTTGGTACTGCTCTTCCCAATTACCTTAGCAGAACTTACTAATCTGAAGCCTAATTAAAAACACTAGTTTGAGAAACAGTTAAGATGGTATTGCCAGACCAACCCTGCTAAGGATGGGCTGACTTGGTTATATTTGAGGAATTTCTACATGGCACATCTGTGATGCTGCAAACCAAGACAGAAAAGGCCTTTTATTCCCATAAATCACTGGTCCAGACGTAGAGAAAGGGAGCCCTGTTTGTGCCACAGCACACCCAGCTAAGGCCCCATCATGCTGATAGACAAAGCATTTTGAGTCTTGCCTCAATAACCAGGATACACCTCTCTCTCTCTCTCTCTCTCTCTCTCTCTCTCTCTCTCTCTCTCTCTCTCTCTCTCTCTCTCTCTCTCTCTCCCTCCCTCCCTCCCTCCCTCCCTCCCTCCCTCTCTCCTTCCCTCCCCCTCTCGACTGGATTCTGTAAACCCCTAGACTTGAGCACATTTGATGGACAACTCAGCCAAACTACCAGAAGCCAACTTGGGTGGGATTCTTTAAAGGCTTTTATTTTTCCCCCAAAAGGTTCTTAGAAATCACTGTAATTAGAAGTACAAGTACTGATTAACTCAGATATTAAGTTCAGACTTGGATTTAGTCCCATGTCTAAGAGTTAAGATTAGAAGCCCCAAGCCTTGTTTCACAAGGTGTTCGTTCAGTAAGGAGCAGACCCTGGGTGAGAAGAAGGTTCGGTGATGGGAGGTAGCCTCCTGCCTCTTCTTGAAGTAGACGGGAGCAGCTGTGTCATGCAAGAAAAGCAGTGCTAGAGAGTAGGAACCTAGCTCAACGATAGGGTGTTTGTCTGACACGCATGAAACCCTGGGTTCAATCTCTTCAATTATATAGACCAGCATGGTAACAAAATCCTAATCCTAGCCCTTGGGAAGTAGAGGGAAAAGGATAAGAAGGTCAAGGTCATCTTCTACTACACCATGAGTTTGACAGCATCCTTAGCTATATAAGAAACTGTGGTAGAGGGCATTGCCTAGTCATCTACACATAGCGTTTTTGGAAACACAAACATCAGAGAAATCCGGGTTTTATAGCAAGCAGGGTAGCAAAACAAGAAGTGAAAAGTATCTCTTTTGTACCACCAACATCAAGGAGAAAAGCTGAAGAAATCACCATGAGTTCAAGACACTCACAGCTCTACTACAGAGCAGTAAAGCTGACCTGAAGAGAACTGGCAGGGACATGGTCACAGTGAGCTCATTCTACTCAGTCATGAGAAGTCCACCTTGCCTCTCTCTCTCCTCTGGTCGTCTTCCTCCTTTGTTCTGGAAGTTCCATTCCTCCAGGATAAGCTCCAGACCTCTCATCTTAGATGCCAGACCTTCATGGCTGTCTCCACCCATGATCTTCAACCTCCTCTCTAAGCAGCACTTTAGTCATTCATCGATCTTTAACACCACCTTTGGTGTCGTTCCTCTGCCACAATCATTACTGCCAAGATCCAGCCAAGCTCTGCCCTTCCTTCAGACTTTCTCTAATCACCTTGACCTGCAGGGATCCTCCACATTGAAATACTCCGGTCTCATATTTCCTGCCTTCAGTTCTGGCCCAGCACTAAGCATGCACTGCCCTCCCTGATCTCAGTGTTCTCATGCATGTATTTGTTCATCTGCACCAATGCATCCTATGCCCATTTGTCCTAGAGCCTAGCTCACTGCTAGAAAGGGTAAGGATAATTTTGTGACCAGGTTGCTGATTGACTTGATTCCAGCCTTTTGGCATGAGCTCTTCAAGCTTTATGTCTGTTGAGAACAAGAGCAGGCTCTGATGAAGGGGCTCTGAATTACTGTACTCAGTTGACAAATTGCCCTTCACTGAGCCTAGGCCCTCTACTATACAACCCCTGGCTAGAATTTCAGCCCAACCGAGACAATGGGTGGTATGGATAACTTATTGACTTTCTCGGTGGAGATGTAGTGTCCTAGGGTAAGGATAAAATCATCAGGTTCATGCTTGCTTCTTAAATATGTTTTCTGAAGCCTAGATTTAGGGTGAGGAGGGTACATCATGTAATCACAGAAATTTAGAGACACTATATCATGTCGTTATTACTGTATGTGGTGTGTGTGTGTGTGTGTGAGAGAGAGAGAGAGAGAGAGAGAGAGAGAGAGAGAGAGAGAGAGAGAACGATTGTGTGAGAGAGAGAGAGAAAGAGAAAGAGAGAGAGAAAAAGAGAGAGAGATTGTGTGTGATAGTGTGTAGGTGTACAACCTCATTTCATTCCTCGGAAGCCTTCTGTTTTCTTCTTTTTTTCTTTCTTTTTTGAGCCAGTCTCATGAATAGAACTTAGGTCCTTATACCAGCAAGTAAGCACTTTGCCTACTGATCTTCCTTCCTAGGCTCACTAGCTTGATAATGGGACATCTACACCACAGGTTGATTTGGGTTCAATCCTCTGTTCTTCCATTTATGACACCTACAACTCTGTAGCAGTTAGTAGCTTTCCTAAGGTTGCTTGTTCACCTGCATACCAGTATCAGCACTTCCTAGTACCCAGACTAAATAAGCAGACAAAGCAGATGTATTGTATAATACAGAGTCAGCAGACTCTTATCTTAAAGGCTGAGTCCAAAGTTCAACCGAATGTTGCTTTTTATGCTTCCTTACTTCCCTGTCTCATACATGGTTAAGTATAGCAATACAGAGTAACACCTTGATTTGAGTGGCTGATCAATGGAGTCTGGGACTGCATGCTGGAATTTGTCAGTCACAGAATGGGACATAAATACAGAAAAGCAAACAAAACATGCCCAGGTGTAGTGGTGAAGAAGGGAAGGATGTGGGCTGCAGCTGAGTTCAGACTGACAGGAAGTGGCTGCTGCCGTGAGCAATGCTGTGTCTGAGGCTTGTTGAGAGGTCCAAAGTTAAGAGCTGGGAGCTGACCATCTGCTCTGAGTTTTCCAGCAGGGGTTTGTAGTCCACCAGGGTGACCCTTTGGGGTCCCTTGTTGTGGAGCCATGATATGTAGAACACTGGGAGACATGTCTGACAGCAGAGCACTCAGCCACAAATGGGACATCTATATTACATAACTTTTTCCCAAGAATCAGGGAGTACCATGGAAGAATGGAAGAAATATTGTCAAAGACACAGTACAGCTGTGAAACAATGTCTTCTGGACATGACAGGACTTATAAGTCCATGATCTCATAGCAACTGCAGCTGCCTGCACAAAACAATCATACCAGATCAACTTAGTCAAGCTCACAACATAGGGAGGAGGATCGTGAGGTCACCACTCCTGGCCGGTGAGCTATGGACAGGTGATGGCTTCTGGAAGAAGAGTCAGTTTTCTTTAAAGATATGGTATGGATAAGCTGGCCATGCCATTAGATAACTTCACACCAAGGTGTATGCGAGCACCACAAAGTGAACTCTGTGGCTTATAAAAATAAAAACAAAGGAAAACACAACATTGGGACAGGTAGGAAGGGAGTAGAGGTAGATCTGGGAGGAGCTAGGGAGAGGAATGGGATTTAATATGATCAAAATACACTGTATGCATGTATTTTATTAATTCTCATTGAATATATTTTTAAAGTGACATGACTCACATATAGTAGGTGCTTAATACATAAAAGCCATAATACCAGAAGCCATACACAATTTTCAGAGATGAATAGGAGAAAGATAGGTAGGTGTGTGTGCTATATGAATCTCAAAGTCCTTTTGTCTACAAGTAATATTTTAAAAATTGCCATTAACAGTCATGTATTGTCTTCAATATCGGTAAGTTCAGATGACAAAACCTAAAACCACCAATGACATATGTCCTAGTTTTCTGTCCTGTTGCCTTAGTAAAATACCCTGATAACAGGCAACCTTAGGAGAAATGGTTTTGGCTCATGGTTCTGAGTTTCAGTCCACACAGTGGAAAAGTCATAGTGGCAGAAACTTGAGAGGATAGTGGCACTGACTCCCAGTCATCAGCAGGAAGAGAATGAATACCTGCATTTTCCCTTCTCCCCAATTCATACACAGTCCAGGAACCAAACACAGGGAATGTTTCTGCCCAGGGTGAGCTGGATTTTTCCAATCAATTGACAGAATTAAGACACTCCCCCACAGACATGCCCATGGGCCAACCTGATCTAGACAATCCCTCCTTGAGACTCTTCCCAGGTGATTCTAGATTATGACAAATTGACAATTAAAACTAATCATCATGGCATCTTAGTGTATGTTGACCCATCACAAACACATCATCTGACTGTCTCTATGTCATGAATTTTCCATGAAGAATCAGGGCTGGTGGGTTCAACAGAGCCTAAAGTTCACGGGTCTAGAGTCCTGTCTTTTTAAATTCTCTTTATACTTTAGCTTCAATCTTGGTAGTGCAGTTTGAGTCATGCCAGTCATTAAAACTGTTTTGTTTTTGTGTCAAGGAGAATAGATAAATAGAAATTGTCATAATAGACTAAGTCTCTTAGTCTATTGTGCCTGTCTGTTGATAGAGTCAAAAATTATATGACCTCTACAAAGATAAGAGAGGATAAAATATTAAGATAAAAATTAGCTTGTATATAATACAAATTGACCTCATGGATTTATCCATACATTGTTCCATTACAATAATCCTTATCTGCAAGTCATAGACCTCAAAAATTATCTTCTCTGTTATATAAATACTTGAGTGGGTATCAGTCAGTATCGGTTACAAAATGATAGACCAGGAATGGTCCTACTAATTTTACTAACTAAAGGAGATTCTAGCTTTCTCAATCAATTATTTTTCTAAACACTTGAGTAGTTTCATTTCAACAGTCTTTTTTGAATATAAGTAGGCCACCAATTGGTATCTAATTATAGATAATGAGAAATTAATGTTTGTAATAATTATTAAAACTTAAAGAGCACAAATAGGATTTTACCCAACACTATAGGTGGAATACTTAAACACACACACACACACACACACACACACACATACATGCACACAAATAAAGATAAAATAGTGTGAGATGAGGTGATGTATCAGAGACAGTGATTGGCTCAAAGTGAGATGATGTGTTTTCGAGGTGGTTATTGCTCTGGAATTGTTATGAAGTCATTAGGTTCATCTAAGCAGAAAATCTAAGCAGCCAAGGCCACAGTCAGAATCAAGCCTAGACAAATCAAGGCATGACATCATTGTCCCCATAGATACACCATTAACAAACCTTAGTACCTATTCAAGTTGTTGCCACTACAGCTCCATAAAGTTGAGTGCGGCTATTACTGTCCAGCCAACATAAGACCCTCCCTGTTTCTCCTCAACATCTCTCCCAAAGTCAGGGTGTTTTTACCAGATACCAAGAAACTGATAAACAAGATCATCTACGAAGATGGATCCATTCCCAAGCATTAAAAGCATGTGTAATTATTTTTCAGTAATAAATAATATTCTATTAATTGATTTCATGTCATTCATTGAGAAAAGAAATAGATATTACTACACAGTTATGGTACCCACTATAAGTCAATATATTTTAATATTTAATATTTGTAGTTAAAATAGAATTGTGTCGCTTTCTCCCTCCAACCTGCTCCACGCTCTCTCCTCTTATTCTGAAGGTGATAGCCTCTTTTTTGACATACTACCCCACAGGTGGTTGCTTAGTAATATTCATAGCTGTCCTATTTACAGTAAATAGGAAATGGAAACAACTCAAATGTCCTTTGATAACAAATAGTTAATTAAAATGTAGTGATTATACATGGTAGAATATTATTCAGCTGTAAAAAAAAAATACAGAATCATGAAATTTGTAAGTAAATGGGTAGAACTAGGAAAGACTATTACACTGAGTGACATAATTCCTTAGTCAATCAAGGGTGCTTAAGCTGACAGCAAAATTGAGGTCATTGGGAGGGTGAGAGGAATCGGAGGGAGGACGACCATAACTTTTAATGAGAACATTTATGTATAGAAAGTATCTTTATCACATCCACCTATCAAACCCACACACACACTTCCAACTTCACACAGAACCCCCCAACATCATGTCCTTTTAGAATTTTATTTCTTGGGGCTGGAGAGATAGCTCAGTGGTTAAGAGCACTGACTGCTCTTCCAAAGGTCTTGAGTTCAAATCCCAGCAACCACATAATGGCTCACAACCATCTGTAATGAGGTCTGATGCCCTCTTCTGGTGTGTCTGAAGACAGCTACAGTGTACTTATATAGAATAAATAAATAAATCTTTAAAAAAAGAATTTTATTTCTTTTTTAAGCCTCAGAGTCCAGTGAATGCAGCCCATGAGCACAGGGGTATGCAGTAATCCACTGCAGCATGGGGAACCTCTCTGTGGCCACACTATTAAAGAACATTGACTCTCCCTCCCAAAACAGTCAACAATTGCTAGGAGCTCCTCAACTTGGATGGGGCCTTGGGAATGCCCCACAGCTCCACGTTGTAATATTTAACTGATTTGTTCTTATCCATGTCTTATGTCGGTAACCGCAGCTGTAGTGAGCTCACATGTGCAAGAACCCTATGAGACAGAGAACAGAATTTTACAGACATCCTCCTGCCTTCTGCCTCTGGAACTCTTTCCATCCCTTCTGCTATATTGTGCTTTGATCCTATCCTTGCCCCTCCAAATCTTCCCAGACCCTTCCAACACATCTCTCTCCCAACATCATGTGCTCTTTTTACTCTTTAATCCCCTAGGTGGTGCTGCTAGAATGGAAACTACTTTTATTTAAGCTTGAATGCATGTACCAGGGTGAAAAAGAGTCCACCAAAACCCAGGTTGCTGGGCTCCCACTTCAGCATTTCTGATTTGGCAGGCCTAGCTACATGCTAGGAGTCTACAGCGTTAATAAGTTCTAAGCTAATATTGTGCTTTAAATAAACTAGATTCTAGTGAAATTCTCAGTAATAGATGAATTGTAATGAAATACATTACTGAGATCACCAATCTTTCTCCTCTATTATTATAACAGCACTTTAAAATATAAGATTAAGTGTGGACTCCACATGCTTCTAGCTCATATGCAATAACAAAAACTAAACCATATTTAAATTTAGTATATTTGGAGCTGTGGAATTATTACAATTCAACTTAACGTTAATTTTTAATGTGACAAATTATATTGCTCTACTGAAATTAAATGACTATTGTTACGTTTAAGAGGCAGAAAAAATATATAATCTCAAAACCAATTCTATTTTTAATCTGTTTGTAATATCTGTATATAAGAATGTTTATTTGTATAAATGTATTCCTCAAATGATATTGATGACTTCTGAGGTTTAATTTCAACCTTATAGTTAAGCAAAACTCTATCAGTGTGTGGCTTTAATACTAATCTTTATAAACTTGCTTCTAATGCAGTCTAAGAAACTCATGACATTATTAAAATCTAGATTAAACAGTTATTTTCAAAAGATGCTATTTTGTTTATATTATGCATGTGTGTGCAAATGGTGGAGGATGCCCACAAAGGCATCCCTGTAACTGGAAGGACAAATGGTTGACCGTTGCCAAAGTTGAATACTGAGAACAAAAGTCAAACCCTCCTCAATAGTTGCAAGTCAACTCTCAAGCCCCAATTAAACAGGCTTTGAATGTACCTATTGCTGAACTTGTTCATATAGCCTAAAGAAAAGATTTCTCCACCCATTCAGCAGACCACACTCCAGTTTGGGTTCATTCACTCCTTTCAGTAAGTTTCTGAGCCGTGATGGTCCTTTTTATGAACTCACTCCAGCCTATATACCCTTTGGCAAGACTCCTTGCCAACATATGCCCTACTATGTTAATCTGTGACAGCTAGAGTCTACAGTGAAACTTGAATCTTAACCATGCAAGACTTCCTTTTTTAAGATTTTGTTTCTAATTTTGTATCTATAGGGGTGGTGTATGCATAAGAATATAAGACCTGCTAAGTTCAGGAGAAGGCATCAAATTCCCTGGAGCTGAAGTTATAGGGGGTCATAAGTCAAAGCAGACCATCAGCAAGAGCAGCCAGCCAGGGTTCTTAACCAGTGAGCCATTTCTCCAGCCGTGAATGAACACGTTTAAGTATTTGTTCACATTTCCTCCATTCTCTGGGTAACTGTTTACTCTTTCCTTTTTATTCTGCAGCTTTCCAAATCTTCTTTTGCTCCTTTGGAAGTTGTGATGATTAATGTTAATCATCAAAGTATCAGAGTCTGGGATAATAGAGAGATAGCATTCCAGGAATTTCTCTGAGGAATTACCTTGATTACACGGAAGTGGGAGTGGGAATATTTGCCCATTGTAGGTGGCATCATTCCCTGCCCTGGGATACTGAACACCTGTATAAAATGGAGAGGGCAAGCCGATTATGCATTTGCTACTCTGTTTCTTGATTTTGGATGCAAAGTGACCTCAAAGTTCTACTACTTTAACCTCCCCTACCTTGATGGACCATACACTGAACCATGACCCAGAATAAACTTTCTTTCTTAAGTTTGTAAGGGTATTTTATCACAGCAACAGAAGATTTGTGTTAACAAAGGAAGAAATTAACGTTCAGTAGCTAACAATCCCTGATATGTTTCCGATCTTTAAAGAATTGTTGTGATTTTTGTTTTCTGGGTGAGTGCTAATTTGCTTATAAGGGGTCATCAAAATAATGCACCGCTTAATTATGGTGTTGTATCAATATAAAATATACATTATTAAATGCAAAGAATGTGTGAAGTCTACAAGTATATGGCAGATTACCTTTTCAAAAGCGACAAAACTGGGGGGAATAATTTTCATAACAACTGGCTAAGTCTTTCTTAACAAATTGAAAGCTGGCATTTTCGGAAACAGTAAAATGAAAGACTGACATTTTTACTTTGAAAGACTTGGTGGTCAGTGATTGTGTCAGATGGGTATGACAAGCTGGTATAGGCATGGGCCAGGGATTTAGGAATGAGAGGAAGCAGAGGAGACAAAGGCTTCAGAGCAGGGTACAGAAGGGTTCACCTGAGGAAAATGTGAGGAAGGGAAAGTAAAGGCAATAAGGACAAGGCAGGTAGGGCAGAGCAGAGTCTAGCTCCAGCAGGAGAGACACTGTGTCAGCAGAGTGCTTTTCACATAAACATGAACCTCTGAATTGGATCAGGGACCCAACAGTAGTTGTGGAGACTGGCAGATTCCTGGATCTCACTGGCCAGCCAATCTAATAAGAAACGCTGTCAGACAGATAGATAGATAGATAGATAGATAGATAGATAGATAGATAGATAGATGACACACAGACTGAGTGATAGGCTGAAAGACAACAAAGAAATGGAGACCATCTGAGGAATGACACCTCAAGTTGAACTCTGAACTCAACATTCATAAACATGAATGTGTACCTACCACACATAAACAAAAAATAGAGACAGAAAGAGGGGGGAGAGGGAGAGGAGAGGAGAGAAGAGGAGAGGAGAGGAGAGGAGAGGAGAGGAGAGGAGAGGAGAGGAGAGGGGAGGGGAGGGGAGGGGAGGGGAGGGGAGGAGAGTGGAAGGGAGGGGAGGAGAGGAGAGGGGAGGGGAAGAGAGGGGAGGGGAGGGGAGAGAAGGGGAGGGGAGGGGAGAAAAGGGGAGGGGAGGGGAGGGGAGAGGAGGGGAGAGGAGGGGAGAAAAGGGGAGGGGAGGGAGAGGAGGGAAGGGGAGAGGAGGGGAGGGGGAGAGGAGGGGAGAGGAGAGGAGGGGAGAGGAGAGGAGAGGAGAGGAGAAAAGAGGAGAGGAGAGGAGAGGAGAGGAGAGGAGAGGGGAGGGGAGAGGAGGGGAGGAGAGCGGAAGGGAGGGGAGGGGAGGGGAGAGGAGGGGAGGGGAGGAGAGCGGAAGGGAAGGGGAAGGGAGGAGAGAGGAGGGGAGGGGAGGGGAGAGAAGGGGAGGGGAAGGGAGGGGAGGGGAGGGGAGGGGAGGGGAGAGGAGAGGAGAGGAGAGGCTCTGAATTAGCACATATTGGAGGAAGCCTTGACAAGTGCACTAGAAAGCTATGGGAAAGGTTCTGTATGAAAGAAAATGACTAGAAAATGAAGTTAAGGAAGAGTGTTGGATGTTGCAAAGTGAAACCTGAGCTAAGCTTTGCCATGGCCTGCTGGGCAACCAGGTAGTAGGTGATTTTGAAAATCATGATGTTGACTTGATGTTTGAAAAGATGGTGACAATGACAGGTAGAAGAAAAATGTGAAGACAAGTGAAATATTTAAGCGGTAACATCAGTCGTGAGATACTGGATAGTGAAGGGTAAAGGAAGAGAGATCAGAGAAGACAATATAGATCAGTATAGGCAGAAATTTCTAAAAATAATGAAATCACATATCAATGATTACTTTCTACCAGAATTTAAAATTGAGACATCTTGAAAGCTAATGGGGATTAATGCCTAAAGCTCGGAGGAAGAATCTACAAGAATGAAACAAGTGTATAAGCCATGCGCACGGAGATAGTTACTGATGCCTTAGAAACTGCGGGGAAAGACAGCGCAGGATGAGAGAAAGGACTAATGAGCCTTGAAGATTCCAATATTTAATAACAAAGCAGAGGATTTCGATCCTTCAAAGGAGACAAAGGAAGGCTCAGTAAATAAGAGAAAAACCAAGATTAGTGTGTCATTACATCCAGGGAGTATTCTAAAATTGAGAATGTTCAATTCTACTGAAATATTAAATAAAATCTGTTGTACTTAGTAATATAGAAGTCACTAGAGACTCAGAAAGATAGTTGGTGGGGTAATGAGACTGAACGTGGCTCAGAGTGGGTTTAAGAAGGAATGGGAAGAAAATGGAGTTAACAGAGACATGCTTTCCAAGAGATGTGAAATGTCTGAGTACAGACAAAACATCCTGACATAGTCAAACATACCATTCCTGCTCACTGTCATTAAGACACATATTGTAGAGCTGAGGATAACCCCAGAATCAATCCTGACCACTGCACAAACTCTGGGGTCCATGGGTCAGTCAACCCAGCCTCCTTAATGAGATCTGGGCAGCAAGAGTCTGTCTCAAATAATCAGAATAAGATGGATGGTACCTGAGGAATGACAGGTAAGGTTATGCTCTGACTTCCACATGCATACACACACACACACACACACACTCACTCACACAGCAAAGCTTGTGCACAAAGATGTACAGGCACAAACTGGAAGTAATTCAAATGTTTCTGAATTGGTGAGTGAAATAGCACCCACACAGTGGGCTGGTGTTCAGCTACTTCCCCACACAATAATAGAGTTGCTATGAGCAGCTCTGAATTAGCAGGACTCTAAGCACCTGCCAAAATCCAGCTATTCCCATTCCAATTAGCCATGAAAATAACCTTGCCCTATCTCTTAGAATAGGAAGTGCCATTCAAGTTGGAAGTGGGGGAATGGTCTTCTGTTTGTTTATTCTTGTTTTGTATTTGATTCAAACAAATTACGTGGCTACAATAAACCGCTTTTGAAATACTTTAATTGAGGTCTGTTTGATTGTAAAAATACACCAAAGCAAATTGAATAAGAATACAAAAATTATATTTGGTGTAAATAGTACTACTGTTGTTGCAGATACAACCAGTGAGATCAGTCAGCCTCCTTTCCAGACCAGCAGCCCAGTGCAGCTCTGTACTCTAGATGCAGACAGCACAATTGGTCTCATTTAATACAGTTCCTCCTTGTTCTGCCTACCTCCAGTTCTTTCTGGTTGATTTTCTCTCATCTCTTGGGCCTATTCCAAGATCCTGCTACCTGGATCTTCAATATTTCCAAAATTTTCTGCAATTTCACCTCTCCTGCTATCGCTCAGCCTAGGATCTGCTACTCACCCTGGTCTATATGACTTTTGAGCTTCCTGTTGGCTCTGAATCCCAGCAACAGCATGCAGGAAACAATTTTGGCACAGGACCTAAAAGAATGAAAATGTGGCTTCCTGCACACTGGAATAAAAGGTCATTTTAGAGGCTGGAGAAACAGCTCAGCTTTTTAAGTCACTTGCTTCATGAACCTGGGGATGAGAGTGTGGGTCTCCAGAAACCCACTTACAAGTGGGGTAAGCATAGCAACCGGCCTGTAATTCCAGCCTCTTTGGTGACTGGGAAATCCCAGAAGAATCTGGCTAACGGGGCAGGCCAAATTATTACGCTCTGAGTTTGAGAAGATCCTGACTCAATGAATACGATGGAAGAGAGACTGAGGATGATCTCAGACTTCCCCCTTGAGCTTCCACATGTACATTCATGCAGACGTGCACCAACGCATATACAAAACCATGCACATAAACACAAACTCAACATCTGTATTTGTCAGGCACTGGCAGAGCCTCACACAGTCAACCAATGGCTTGCACACAGGGTCCCCAATGGAGGAGCTAGAGAAATGACCCAAGGAGCTGAAGGGGTTTGCATCCCATAGGAGGAACAACATGAACCAACCAGTACCCCCCAGAGCTCCCAGGGACTAAACCACCAACCAAAGAGTACACATGGAGGGACCCATGGCTCCAGTTACATATGAAACAGAGGATGGCTTTTTCAGACATCAATGAGAAGAGAGGCCATTGGTCCTGTGAAGGTTTAATGCCCCAGTGTAGGGGAATGCCAGGACAGGGAAGTAGGAGTGGGTGGGTTGGTGAGCAGGGGGAGGGGAGATTGGATAGGGGACTTTTGGAGGGGAAACAAGGAAAGGGGATAACATTTGAAATGTAGATAAAGCAAATAAACTATAAAAAACTAACTAATAAAAAAAAATACTGTTACAATAAAAACACATAGTCAAACCCCAGCAGAGGGATGTTGGGTGGGGAGGGAGGGTGTGGGGGTGTGTAAAAGAAAAGTCATTCCAAGAAATTTAGAATCATTGGGCCAAGACTCCTGGGAACAACAGAAAGAAAAGTGAAGAAATCTGTGTAGCCCAAATTCTAAAACACAACATCTGTGTGTAGAAATACACTGCATGGTAAAAATAAATAAATAAATAAATAAATAAATAAATAAATAAATAAATAAATAAAGAAGTACCAAATGTTTAGATTCATGCTACACCCTCTGCTTCAGTCAGAGCATCTAATATTTCAAAGTTCAGCCTTCTTGTGCACAGACATCAGTTAAATAATGAACTTTCAATAACAGCACGAAATGCCATCAGGTTAACACACACTGCTGCAGTTTTCTCCTGTGCGTGCTAAATAAATCTATTTAGTATCGATCTCCCCGGATAAGTTTGGCCTTAATGTAATTCTTGCCACTGGAGCAGAGTAAACAGATAGTTCCTGGAAGAACCTAAACATGTTATTTTTTACTCATTAGATGAGTCCTGTATGGATTACTGTCCAACCTGATCCACTGGGTGTTTGATTATGAAAGGTACCAGCTTGGAGGCTTACCATGTCCAGCTGGAGTCAAGGTATGGGGACGGAATAGCAAAGGCAACTGAGAAACTCTAAGGCAAGAAAATCACCTGTGGGATATCACGTATGTTCTAACAGATTTTATTGCATGCTTCTAAACTCCATTCTTTGAGAATTTCACCTATGTGTCCAATGAAATATGTTCCTAGCTACTCCTCACTTGCCCTCTCCAACTCTTCCAAGATCCTCTCCAGATCTTCCCAATACACCCTGCCCCCAACTTCATGCCATTTTCCTTTGAAATAATCCACTACCTCTATTACTCCCTCTCATATGTGCATGGAAGTGGGCCCATGTACTGAAGCATGTAACTTACCAGTGACCACATACTCTAAGAAGAGTAGTTCTCCCGCCCTCCTGTGACAGCTGTCCACTTCCTCTGTAAAGATGAGGCCTGAAGAGCATCTCTCCAATCTGTGCTGGAACGTCAGCTGGCTTACCTTCTGCAGGCCGCCACAGCTACTGTGAGTTCCTGGATAAATAAATAAATATTTATGACACATCCAGTCTTAGATAGTTTCAGGATTGTTGCTGCCGTGTAAAGACAATGTAAAAGGAAGTTCTCACTCTGGGGTCTAGAATCTAACCCTCTTGACTGGAATGATGTAGTTCCGTGTAAAAATATCACCATGCAGATACATTAGGACTAACTCAACTGAGCAGATGAGTCAGTACCATGGTGACCTCCTGAGCTTAAGAAACATGACCTCTGGCCACCCAGACGCCCCAGGACTCCCAGGGACTAAACCATCAATCAAGGGGTACACATGGTTGCAGCCAAAAATGTGTCAGAAGAATGCCTTGTCGGGCATCAGTGGGAGGAGTCGTCCTTGGTCAGGTGAAAGCTCAATAGATGCTGCAACAAAGGGAAATGAAAGGGGGTGGGGAAGTGGGTCGGATGAAGAGGCATATACATGGAGGCAGCGGGTAGGAGGAGGGGTTGAGGATTTTTTGAGGAGGGGTGGAAACGGAAACGGGGAAAGGTTTGAGCATTTGAAATGTAAATGAAGATTATATTCAATTAAAAAAAAAGAAAAAAAAAAAGAAACATGACCTCATTTTCACAGGACAAGTGTGGGGTCAATTGCAAGTACATGTGATGGCCACACTTGTCTCTAGGGCCTTCCTGTCCCTGGCACACTTCCACATTTCATATGCTGTTCACCTGCAAGCTACAGGAGCAAGGGAGCCTCCTTTGCCCCTTTGCTTAGAACAACAATTACAAAGATCCCAAAGTGCTGGCCCAGTTGACCAATGAGTAAACATTCTTGCCTTGCAAGTAGGAAGACCTCAATTCAAATCACCACAAACACATAAAGGCCAGATAGTAAACACCAGTGTCCTTACCCCCCACCCACCCCCCTTCCTCCCCCCTCCCCCCCCCCCCCCCGCCGCATTCCTATAGGCAGATGGGCTACAGAAGCAGAGGTCAGCATACTCAGAGGTGAACAATGAGGTAGAAAGTAAGGACCAACTTCTGAGGTCATCTTCTTTCCTGCACATGTACACTGTAGCACACACAGATTAAGACACATGAATGCACACACACACACACACACACACACAGGCACTATAAAATTCATTAAAAACTCAAGGTTCTGGAGGGGGAACATCAGAATTATTTAGGAACCTATTAAAATTATGTGTGTGTGTGTGTGTGTGTGTGTGTGTGTACTACATATGCATATACATGTTTGTGTATACATGGAGGGAGCATGCACATGTATTCCTGGTGCATGTGGAAGACATAGGCTAACATCAGGTATCTTTCTCAATCTCCTCCCTTATTTGTGTGTACATGTGTGCGGATGTGTATCTATGGGTACATTTGCTTCTCCACCTTATTTTTTGAGGCAGTGTCTCACACTGATCCAGGAACTCTGTAACTTGGATAGACCAAGTGCTTTGTAGTCTCCATCTTCCCAATGCTGGGATTACAGATGTATATATAGCTGTCCCTGTTATTCGTGGGTGCTAGGGATCAGACTCGGGGCTGCACACTTGAGGGACAAGTACTTTACCAACTTAGCATCTCTCTAGTCCCAAAGGGACACATCCTTAGCCCACAAGGCATGAAATTAAAAAAAAAAAAAAAAAACCTACAGTACTGCTTTCCGTGAACACATCTGGCCCTGTTTTTCAGTGTGCCTTCCCTTAGAGAAAAGAGTCCACAGAGATGAGGAAGATCACCTTTTGCCTCCAGACTTCATTCATGGCAGCCACTGCTGTAGAATTCTCCATGTCTGTTTTCTCTGAGCATCCTGAGAACTGGCCTTGCCAAGGCACCATTAGCCAAGAGGGACCTGGAAGGGGAGGGACTGTATGGATGGAGTGGTCTATCCACACCCATGAAGACAAATGTTTGCTGGGTATTGTGGGAAGTCAGGATGACCAGAGAGGTAGCCAAAATCAGGAATCCTAGTGCTGGTCTATTACAGCAGCGAACCTAAAAGGAGCTGACTGCTTCCAGCTCTGAACAGCCTTCCAGGTTGGGAGGAAGGTATACTTTCAGGCTCAAAAGGATACAACTAAATGAAAACGTATTAGTTCTATGTACAACTTCCAAATAGTTATGCCTACAATACTGTTCCAAAGTAAAAAGGTCCAAAGTTCAATCTGCCCTAACCCTATCCCCCCAAAAAATAAGGCCTCTAGCTGCATGGCTGTAAATTCGGCAGCATGTTGTAGATGGTTGAGTTTACATGTCATTTTCACTAATGCCCTCTTTTAAAAGAAATGGCTCCTTTCTCTTAGTTTTGCAAATCAAACAAGTAAAGATGCTTTTAGAACTGCTGGTGTTGTTTTTAATTGCTGAGTAGTATTCCATTGTGTAAATATACCACATTTTTCTGTATCCATTCCTCCACTGAGGGACATCTGGGTTCTTTCCAGCTTCTGGCTATTATAAACAAGGCTGCTATGAACATAGTGGAGCATGTGTCCTTATTGCATACCCGGGAAACCTCTGGGTAAATGTCCAGGAGTAGAATTGCAAGGTCCTCTGGAAGTGTCATGCCGTTTTTTGAGTGAAATTCTTCGGCAGATGGTTGGAACTGGAAAATATCATCCTAAGTGAGATAATCCATTCACAAAAGAACACACATGGAATGTAGTCACTGATAAGTAGATATTAGCCCAGAAGCTCTGAATACCCAAGTCACAACTCACATATCAAATGATTCCCAAGAAGAAGGAAGGAGAGGGCCCTGGTCCTGGAAAGGCTTGATGTAACAATGTAGGGGAGTACCAGGAAAGAGAAGTGGGAGGGGGTTGATTGGGGAACGGGCATAGGGAAGATGGCTTTGGGGACTTATGGGGAGGGGGGAACCGGGAAAGGGGAAATCATTTGGAATGTATACAAAGAATACAGAAAATTTTAAAAATTCAAAAAAAAAATAAAAAAGAACTGCTGGCGTCGTCTGTTCCTGAGCATCCCTGCTTGCTCCTCTTTGCATTTCCTTTCATAACAGGTGGGAATCTGGACCTACTTCTCCTACACCCCTAGAAAGGTAAAAGCGGCCCTGCAGGCGACAAGTATTTACTTATCTTTTTATTTAATTTTGAAGTCCTTACAGGAACCTTATTTCATCCTCTAATTAGATTCTCTGATTAGAAGCCTCTGGTCCCTCTATCTCCTCCCCCATAATCTATAAATTCTCCTACCATCTCTTATTTTATCATTTCTGTTTTCCTTTTATTTAAGACTTAAGAGTCTGAAACCATTAAAGACACCTCACAGCATACTCCCAAAGACTAAGTCAGCACACTGCAGATACCTACACAGCCATATTTATTGCAGCACAATTTATAATAACTAAGCAACGGAATCAGCCTGTCAACCCACAGATCAGATCAAGGGATACGAAGACAATGGCATCTTAAGGAGAATGAAACCACGTTATTTGTTGGAAAAAAAGATGCAACTGAAGACTATTTTATTAAGTGAAATAACCCATACTAGGAAAGAAAAATGCCGTGCTTTCATTTGTGTACCCTTGATTTTATCTATTCATATATATTTATATAAAATCATTTATATATGAAATAAAAAGGGAAGCAAGATGAGACTAGGAGGCAAATAATTGGAATGGGAAGAGGAGTAAAGGAGAGGTTATAGGAGGCAAATATGGCCAAAGGTCATGATATACTTGAAGAAAAACGTTGCTATGAAACTAGGTATAGAGTTAAAGCAACTAGTAACAGTCAGGATGAATTTCCTTGAGCATTTAAATTCCACTAATGCCTGTAAGAAATGCTTCAGAGACTGACTTTAATCTTTGTTGCACTGGTATCCAAACATGTATTGACCATTCCTTAAATTCCATAGCTAATGGGAAAGCCAAATTGTTCATATTGCCTGTAATGATGACTTTGGCACTCGATAATTTCACAGAATGAAAATAAGACAAAAAGATCCAATCAAAAAGTATTTTTAATGGAGCATGTGTCGTTATTGCATACCGGGGAATACTCTGGGTATATGCCCAGGAGAGGTATAGCAGGGTCCTCCAGAAGTGTCATGTCCAGTTTTCTGAGGAACCGCCAGACTGATTTCCAAAGTGGTTGTACCATCTTACAGCCCCACCAGCAGTGGAGGAGTGTTCCTCTTTCTCCACATCCTCACCAACACCTGCTGTCTCCTGAGATTTTAACCTTAACCATTCTGACTGGTGTGAGGTGAAATCTCAGGGTTGTTTTGATTTGCATTTCCTTAATGACTAATGATGTTGATCATTTCTTAAGGTGTTTCTCGGCCATCTGAATTTCTTCATGTGAAAATTCTTTGTTTAGCTCTGTACCCCATTTTTAATAGGGTTATTTGGTTACCTGGGGTCTAACTTCTTGAGTTCTTTGTTTATATTGGATATTAGCCCTCTATCAGATGTAGGGTTGGTGAAAATCTTTTCCCAATTAGTTGGTTGCCGTTTTGTCCTTTTGACAGTGTCCTTTGCCTTACAGAAACTTTGTAATTTTATGAGGTCCCATTTGTCAATTCTTGATCTTAGAGCATAAGCTATTGGTGTTCTGTTCAGGAACTTTTCCCCTGTGCCCATGTCCTAAAGGGTTTTCCCCAGTTTCTTTCCTATTAGTTTCAGTGTGTCTGGTTTTATGTGGAGGTCCTTGAGTCACTTGGAGTTGAGTTTAGTACAAGGAGATAATAATGGATCAATTTGCATTCTTCTGCATACTGACCTCCAGTTGAACCAGAACCATTTGTTGAAAAGGCTATCTTTTTTCCACTGGATGTTTTACAGCCAAGTAATCATAGGTGTGTGGATTCATTTCTGGGTCTTCAATTCTATTCCATTGGTCCACCTGCCTGTCACTGAACACTATTGCTCTGTAGTATTGCTTGAGGTCTGGGATACTGATTCCCCCAGAAGTTCTTTTATTGTTGAGAATAGTTTTAGCTATCCTGGGTTTTTTGTTATTCCAGATGAATTTAAGAATTACTTTTTCTAACTCTGTAAATAACTGAGTTAGGATTTTGATGGGGATTGAGTTGAACCTGTAGATTGCTTTTGGCAAGATGGCCATTTAAACTATATTAATCCTGCTGATCCACGAGCATGAAAAATTTTTCCATTTTCTGAGGTCTTCGATTTCCTGGCATGCAATAAAGACACATACTCCACTATGTTCATAGCAGCCCTATTTATAATAGCCAGAAACTGGAAAGAACTCAGATGTCCCTCATTGGAGGAATGGACACAGAAAATGTCATATATTTACACAATGGAATACTACTCAGCAATTAAAAACAATGAATTCATGAGATTTTTAGGGAAATGGTTGGGTCTGAAAAATATCACCCTAAGTGAGGTAGCCCAATCACAAAAGAATACACATGGAATGCAATCTCTGATAAGTGAATATTAATTAGTTCAGAAGCTCTGAATACCCAAGGCACAATTAGCATAACAAATGACTCCCATGAAGAAGTAAGGAGAGGTTCCTGATCCTGGAAAGGCTTGATCTAGCATTGGAGGGGAGTATCAGGACAGAGAAAAAGGAGAGGTGATTGGAAAATGGGTGGAGAGAAGGTTTATAGGACTTATGGGGATGGGGGAACTGGGAAAGGGAAGATCATTTGGAATGTAAACAAAGAATATAGAAAATAAAAAAATAATTAAAAAAAACAAAAAAACAAAACAAAACAAAAACCAAAAAGTATTTTTAAGATAGATATCATTTGGGTCTTCCCAAGGTCTGCTTCTTTTTTAAAATTTAATTTAATAATTTTTTTGTTACTTAATCACTTTACATCCCACTCACTGCTCCCCTCCCAATCACAATCCTTCCCCCATCTCTCCCTTCCCTTCTCCTATGAATATATGCCTCTCCCCCAAGATATCCTCCAACCATGGTACTTCAAGTCTCTGTGAGGCTAGGTGCTTCCTCTCCCATTGAAGCCAGATAAAGCATGCCCCGGCCAGCCAGCCAGCCAGGACAGCAGACAGGGTCTCTAAGAGAGGGGGTGGGGATGAGGAGGCAAGAGACAAGAGACATGGAGGTAAAACAACATTCTGATCAAGCCTCCTTTATTGTAAGCAAAAGCAGCCCCCTTTTAAAGGCAAAAGGGACTTTCTGGGGAATATCAGCCAGTAGCAGATGCCATGCCAGGCAGATCTGTGGCTAGGCAATGGGTTATTCTTCTACCAAGAAATGAAACCCAAGCAAAATAGATACTTAACTTGTTAGTGCTATGCAGGCCTTAAGAGACAAAATGACGGATGCTTAGGTCAAGCAGCCAGGGCTCCTGGCAAAAGCAGCCTGGCTAGAAGAGCACATCCCACATACAAGCAACAGCTTTGGAAATAGGCCCCATTCCAGTTGTCCAGAACCTACATGAAGACCAAGCTGCACATCTGCTAAATATGTGTGGGAAGGCCTAGGTCCAGGATGTGTATGTTCACTTGTTGGTGGTTCAGACTCTGAAAGCACCAATGGTCCCAGTTAGCTGACTCTGTTTGTCTTCCTGTAGAGTTCCCATCTGCTCTGAGGCCTGGAATCATCCCTCTTATTCTTCCATAAGAGTCCCTAAACTCCCTCCACTGTTTGGCTATGGCTGTGTATATATGTCTGAGTCAGCTACTAGGAAGAGCCCTTCAGAGGGCAACTTGTCCCTATCTGCAAGCATAACAGGGTATCATTGATAGTGTTATGAATTGGTGCTTGCCCATGGGATGGTGCTCCAGTTGGGCCAGTTATTAGATGGCAATTCCCTTGGTCTCTTCTCTATTCCCTGAGCCTGCATTTCTTGTAGACAGCATAAATTTTAGGTTGAAATTTTTCTGGGTAAGTTGGTATCCCTATCACTCCACTGGGGTTCCTGCCTAGCTATAGAATGCAGCCTCTTCAGGTTCCATAGCCCCAACACAGCTAAAAATAACCCCTGTTTCTACTTTCTGGTTATTATGAATAAAGCTACTATGAATACAGTTGAGCAACATCCCATCTTTGTGTGATGTTGGAGCATCTTTTGGGTATATTTCTAGCAGTGGAAGTGCTGGATCTTAGGCGCCTACCTTATCTCAGGTCTCTGTCTTGTCCTGGAGATTCCCTTTACCTCCTCACCCCTGTCAGTTGCAGATTTCCATTAATTTTCATGGCCATCTCGCCATCTCTCCTGTCCATCCCCACACCTGACCCTGAACCCCCAATTCCTTTCCCCATCCCCTCACTTCCAGTTCCTTCTGTCCATCTGTCTCTTATGACTATTTTATTCCCCCTTCTCAGTGAGATTCAAGCTTCTTCACTTGAGCCTTCCTTCAAGTTTAGCTTCTTTGGGTCTGTGGAGTATAACATGGTACCAGAATTTTATGGCTAATACGCACTTATAAATGAGTACATACCATACATGTCCTTTTGGGTCTGGGTTACCTCACTCAAGATGATATTCTCAAGTTCCATCCATTTGCTGCAAAATTCATGATGTCTTTGCTTTTAATAGCTGAACAGTATTCCATTGTGTAGATGTACCACATTTTTTTTCTTTTTAAAAAAACAATTTATTTTTTTTAATTTTTTTTATTTGATATAATTTATTTTCATTTCAAATGATTTCTCCTTTTCTAGCCCCCCCATTCCCTGAAAGTCCCATAAGCCCCCTTCTCTTCCCTTGTCCTCCCACCCACCCCTTCCCACTTCCCCATTCTGGTTTTGCCAAATACTGCTTCACTGAGTCTTTCCAGAACCAGGGGCCACTCCTCCTTTCTTCTTGTACCTCATTTGATGTGTGGATTATGTTTTGGGTATTCCAGTTTTCTAGGTTAATATCCACTTATTAGTGAGTACATACCATGAGTCACCTTTTGAGTCTGGGTTACCTCACTTAGTATGATGTTCTCTAGCTCCATTCATTTGCCTAAGAATTTCATGAATTCATTGTTTCTAATGGCTGAATACTACTCCACTGTGTAGATATACCACATTTTTTGCATCCACTCTTCTGTTGAGGGATACCTGGGTTCTTTCCAGCATCTGGCAATTATAAATAGGGCTGCTATGAACATAGTAGAGCATGTATCCTTATTACATGGTGGGGAATCCTCTGGGTATATGCCCAGGAGTGGTACAGCAGGATCTTCTGGAAGTGAGGTGCCCAGTTTTCGGAGGAACCGCCAGACTGATTTCCAGAGTGGTTGTACCAATTTGCAACCCCACCAGCAGTGGAGGAGTGTTCCTCTTTCTCCACACCCTCTCCAACACCTGCTGTCTCCTGAATTTTTAATCTTAGCCATTCTGACTGGTGTAAGATGAAATCTCAAGGTTGTTTTGATTTGCATTTCCCTAATGACTAATGAAGTTGAGCATTTTTTAAGATGCTTCTCCGCCATCCGAAGTTCTTCAGGTGAGAATTCTTTGTTTAACTCTGTACCCCATTTTTTAATAGGGTTGTTTGGTTTTCTGGAGTCTAACTTCTTGAGTTCTTTATATATATTGGATATTAGCCCTCTATCTGATGTAGGATTGGTGAAGATCTTTTTATCCATTCTTTGATTGAGGGACATCTAGGTTGTTTCTACTTTCTGGTTATTATGAATAAAGCTACTATGAATATAGTTGAGCAACATCCCATCTTTGTGTGATGTTGGAGCATCTTTTGGGTATATTTCTAGCAGTGGAACTGTTGGATCTTGCTTCTTAATGGTAAAGGTGAGAATCAAACTTAAGTTCATGTTCCTATACAATACTGCCTAACAAACGAATGGACCTGTTCATTAAGAACCAGCTTAACCTTTTTAAATCTTAGTTCATTCACATGTAGAACAAATATAAATTGAAACTACCCCATAAACTGATTAAGAATTTGGTGTGTAATAATTAGAACATTAATAATTCTTCAACACTTAGTCATATCATTCCTGTTCATGTCTAATATATGTAATATCATATATTATACATGTATACTGCTTATAAATGTATACATTCATAATTTATGCATATAATATATAAATTTTAAATGTTAATAGCTTGAGTACTATTAAAATAATATAATAAAAAGGAACTAAAACATGATTGTGCTGGTAGAAATTTATAACTACATATTTAATCTTGAAGTGAATTAATTCATTTTATTGTTATGTAAGAAATTACTGCTCAAAATTGCAAACACATTTAAATGTGTCAATGTTATACATCTTTGGATATACCATAAATTCTTAAAGGCTATTCACGAGCACTGTTTTACTTAAATGGAACAAGTACCCTGTGGGGAGAAAAAGTCCTCCCAGCTGTTCATAAAGAAACCTAACCCTAAGCCTTCAATCAGAGAAGCAGCTGACTATATCTACCACATTAAACAGATGGTCTGAGACCTCTCAGTATTTCACCTCCTGTTCTTTAAGTCAGGCAGAAATTCTGAAATTCAAGAGGACATTGTTGTCCTGTTTGCTAAGAAAAGAAAAAGGCACCAACACCTGAATTAGGAAGATTAAAGGTGCTTGCATTTACCCAGGTCTACATTGGATACACTTGACGGGCAGGTCTAAGTGTTCTAAATAGCTTTAGCCTTCACCATTGTCATGTTGGAGGTTCCTCCTGGTTAAAACCTCCATCTTGAAAAGAGCCTCATTAAGAAACAAGATGTTTACAGGAAGGAAGACAACACAGTGTTCTAAGGAGAGGTACACAATCCATCCTACAGGAAACTCATTAAGACAAAAAGTAAAGAACTCAAAATGCCTTCAAGAAGTCCCTAAAGGTGACTAGATTTACTAGGCCCTCTCCTCCCCAGATTTATGTAAGCAGTTGCATGGAAGATGTTCAGACCAAAGAAGCTATCAAAACAGGACAGACTCCAACTTGTTGAACTACACACAGATGGTACAGTACATTCAGGTTTCCAGCTTTTGTAAGATGTCACCTCTACTGTCTTTGAGTCATTTCTGTTCCTGTAAAAATCTCTGCATCCATATTCCTGTAAGAAACCCCAGTAAAACTCACTGCTTCACTACACTGGGTTTTGTCCTTGTTTTAGTCTCTCATGTGTCCCTCTCTGCTCCCATCTCCCCAGGAATAGTGTCACAAAGCAACCCTCTACCTTAATGCATGCTTCCCTTACCAGCAGGTGCCCAGGCTACCCCTTGCAGAGCCAAGAGCAGTAGGATGCCAGTAGGAGTTGAAAGGACTCTGTGCCCAGTATTATGTGGCACAATGATGGAGCCTTTCTTTTGTGTAATAAAAATAAAATAAAGTAAAATAGTCTTGCCTTTAGAACAGTAATGGCACCCTACTCACCTCCTCTCTCAGGCGGAACATTTGCTTATCAGTTGTAAATACTCAGGCACCAGGCCTGCATTGATAAAAGCTCCCGCAAGGCCATCAGTGGCAGTGGGGTGAGTCTGCAGGTGAAGTCACGCTCAAAAGCCGAGAATTAAAAGTCCTTCACACTTGGCACATCCAGAGGAAAGTCCTTCTTGTATTCACCATCGCAACAATCTGCTAAGAGCTATGGTAAGCTCAGTTATCATAATCACATTAAGATTGTCCAGGCACTTGCTCACCTGAACGTAACAACCAAAACAGAAGTGTCCTACTGAAAACAGACTATTGCAAGGAATTCAATTTGGTCAATGTAATTTCTTAAGACTTATGTCACAACTTATGGTTTAGCACAAATAGTTGGGTTTTCTGCATCCTAACAGCAATTGATTTCTGTTTCCTCATGCTCCCCTGTGGTTGTTTCCATCCCATGGGCAGAATTTCTCAAGGCCATAGAGCTTACTGCTTTTGGCCTATCAAATTACTAGTATGGATGGTAAGCATGCCGTGCTATTTAACAAAGGCAGAGCATACTCTGCTCTTTTTGTATAGAACAGTCCTTCCTTTCTCCATCCATTTTGGGATTCTTGCATCCTCAAGACCAAGTCGTGAGACTTGGGAGATGACCATGAAAGTAAAGTGATTGGCTCATAAGCATGAGAAGCTGAGTTCAGTCGTCAGAACTCACATCATAAAGCATGTGCTATTCCTGCAATCCCGGTGCTAAAGAGGTAGAGAGGGGGGCGCTGGACCTCACTGGCCAGACAGGAGACCCTACGTGAAGAGTACAAGCAAGTGACTTACCAGAGAAAAGACACCTACACTGCTTAGTGTTTTGTAAACTTGACACAGAGTCATCCGGAAAGAGGGATTCTCAACATAGAAAATGCCTTTATCACATTGGCCCACTAGCAAGCCTACAGGGCATTTTCTTGAATAATATTTGATGTGGAATGGCATTGGTGACCACGGGTGGTACCAGCCCTATCCAGTTGGTCCTGGGTCATATAAGAAAATTAGAATGGACAATTCATGAGGAACAAGCCAGAATATCCCTGTCTCCATAGCCACTTCAGTTTCTGCCTTGACTTCCTACCCTTGACTTCCCCTCATGATGGGCTGTGATGAGGACATATTAAAACAAACAAACAAAAAACAACTCTCTTACTCAAATTCCTTTTGGTCATGGTGCTTATCACAACAATAGATAGAAAACGAAGATGATGTCTAAAGTTAACCTCTAGTCTCCATAAGTACATGCATGCACATACATTCATGCACACTCACACATATATACTCACAAAAAGAGGATAAGGTAATCATTTTTGTGAAACTTCATGAATTCTCCTTATCAAGTTAGTCAACCCTTCTTCGTGGTCACATAATTTTGCAAATATGTTCATGATACCCCAGCTATACAACACAAGGCTGCATTTTCTGATGCACATTATGTCAATCCCAGTGCCTACCACCGTCCATGTAACCTGCCTCTTCCATCCCTCCCTCCTGCGTTGTGACATCATAACATTCAGTGTCTGCCTATGCTGTTTGACCGCCATTCTTTTTAGCGTGTGATTCATGTTGGTGTTTATTGTCCCAGATGTCTCATATTTATCCACAAGTGCAAAGCAGGGAATTGGAAATGGCCATGTACATACGCATGCCCAGAATCTGAAAGAGCGAAGAGGGAACGGTGCTTGGAGACCTCTCCCAGGGCGGGAAAAGCAAGCCGGGAAGGCAGCAGCAGCACTGTGTGCTCTGGCTGAGTCTCAATGAGTGAAGAAATAAACACAGCAGGGTGAGTTAAAACAAGAAAGAATGCCCAGACTAACTGGAAGTGAAAGAATCACTTACCTAGAGATACTCCATTCCTAGGAATTACCTGAGCTGCATTCCTAAACTGGAGCTCAGAAAGTTAATATGACCACTAGCCTAGGCATGAAAGGAAAGCAGATTCTGTCAGAAGCAGAAGCTACAGACTGGAAGGAAAACACACGCGCGACAGTTACTGTGATCATAAAGGGTTCTAGAGTCACCTCCAGGAATTCCTGTGAGAGATTATGCAGAGCAGGGTAGCTGAGGGAAACCCTCCTTCAAAGATGGGAGGCACCCTCTGGGCTAGACTGAGGGAAAAGAAGCGGAGCTGAGCTCCAGCAGCCATCTCTCTGCTTCCTGACTGTGGATGTGATGGGAGCAGCCATCACACACTCCTGCCATGTCTGCCCAGCAACAGTGGACTGTGTCCTCGAACAGGGATCCAACGCAAACACGTCCTTCCTTCCTTCCTTCCTTCCTTCCTTCCTTCCTTCCTTCCTTCCTTCCTTCCTTCCTTCCTTCCTTCCTTCCTTGAGTTGCTTTTATGTTTCTTTTCCAGGCTTCTTTCCACACAGAGTATAATTAACCTCTTTCGGATGCCATTCCCAAGGATGCTATGTAACACATTCTTTATTAACTTGTGAGCAGGAACTGTGGTTAGCCAAATTGATAAAAATCACTTCAAAAATAAAAAGTTTACACTTTTAATTACATAGCCTAAAGCTATGTAACAAGAAAAACAAAACAAAACAGAAAAGGAAATACTGCAGAACAGCACATTGTAAGAAACAGCAAGACCTTTGCACATGGCTATCTTCTCAACTGGAGTCTCTACCATCTTTCTCCTTTTCACATTTTATGTCTTATAAGTCAATTTACAATTTATGCTTTCTCAGGGATGTATTTGACATTTTAATTTTTCATATACATGAAAAACATTATATAATATTATAAATATGTATCATATATATAAATTATATATAAATTTTAAAACACATACAAATTATAAATATATCATATATTATATATAATTATATAAATATATAAAAATATATTATATATCAATTATATATAATTATACATAATTATTTGGCTTCAATATGGCATTTTCGAACATGTATGTAACATATTTTGATCACATTGACCCCTCATTACCACTTTGTTCCCCTCTCCCTTTTCTTCTTTCCAAGTCAGACTTTCATGATCCTTTGAGTTTCATTAAGGTTGCTTGCAGGAGCAAGGGTGAGAAGCTATTTACAGCCATAAGGGCATCTTACCAGAGCCTATACCAATGGAAAAAAGTCACGCCTTCCCTCATCAACTATTACCTGCCTCTCATCTTTAAGGAGAGCTGAGGTCTAGTGAGCTCACCCTATGATGGACTGCTCATGGGCTCAATAAGTAGTTAAATTTTCAGTCAAAAGGGCAATTTGGAAGATAATTAGA
The DNA here is from genome assembly GCF_947179515.1 of Apodemus sylvaticus. NCBI lineage: Eukaryota > Metazoa > Chordata > Mammalia > Rodentia > Muridae > Apodemus > Apodemus sylvaticus. The sequence continues at coordinate 28,092,821 of NC_067483.1, read as the reverse complement.
AACTCAAATCTATGAAAAGCAGCAGCAGCTACCTAAAAGAAGTTTTATTCTAAGAAAGATTAACATATGCAAAAGCAGACTAACATATGCGAAAACAGACATGTATTTACATATTACTCTGTGGAGCATGAGTTTTCATTTAGGTTAGTTAATTGCTCTTCTAAATTAATTGTTCCAATTTTTTATTTCAAGTTTTTAACGTACATATGAAGAAATAAAAATATTAGCAAAACAGTCACTAATTGCATAATGAACCTGTTTTAATTCAACTCATATTTTAGAAGCAAAGTCTTCAGAAGTTCCTACTGTTGAAGGAGTAATGTCTAATGTTATGGCAGAAGCTATTACAAACTGAGTTACAGTGTTTACTTAAGCTTGAAGATGAAATCGATTGTTTTGTGGCTATAATAAAGATTCAAATGTTAATTAGTTTGCTGTTGCTGTGATAAAATATCACAACAAAATGCAGTTTAAGGAACAAAGAGTTTATTATGCTTATGGTTCTAAATGGGGAGTCCATCCAGCAGGGAAAGGCATGGCAGCAGGCAAAGGTCAGCATGGCACCAGGAGCAGGAAGCTGCTGGTCCCATTCTCACACTTATAAAGGAGCAGAGAGAGGACAGAAAGTAAGGCAAAGCTACAACCACTTGATGCCCACCCCTCGTGACACACTCTCTTCAGCAGTACTCCAACTCCTAATGGTTCTGCAACCTTCCCAAACATCACAGCCAACTGGAGATCAAGTGTTCAAACACATGATTCTATAGGAGAAATTCTTTCATTCGAACCATACTACAACTTTGTTACAGTGAAAAGCATATCACTCTTGAAGAATTCTATAGAACAAAACACATAAGGACAAAATGCAAATAGAAAAATGGGGTGCATAGGTAATTCATATTCTCCTCTAAACTATAATGCTCTACTAATTTATTGTTCTGCTAGACAAACTAAGCTGTGAAACATCTATGAATAAATACTAAGTAGCCTCCACTGATTCAGTACACACTTTTCTCTCCTTGTCATCTAACACCAATCAGCCTTCCAAAATGTCTGCCCTTTGGAAAGGCTATTCTGCAAATGAGCCTTTAGGACAGGATAAATTCATAGCTAAGAATTTTTCTGCATTTTTATTAAGAACCAAGTGGAGATCATTAGTCAAATCATTCAACAAATAAAACATCCCAATGTCTTCCATTTTTAAAAGGTTCTTGTAATTTGAAGTTCTCTTGAAAGGGCTGTAATAGAAGACACTGAAATGTACTCCCTACTGATAAAATAATAGGACTCAACAGAAGACTGACGAATGCTCACTAGTAAACAAGATTTCATCTTGAATCTTGCAATTGAAGTCAGGAACATCCACATGTGCAGCAAGGAACTACTGATGCAGCTTTCCTATTTAGATGAAAAGAATAAGATTTTTGCAACATTACAAAAAGATTGTGATAATGTAATTGATGAGTTTGTGTTATTAAAATGATTTTCATAGGAAATTTGAGTGGAATAAGATACTATCTTTAACTGCATCTGAGCTAAAATGCTTACCATTTCAAAACAAATATGTGGAATACAGAATATTTCTCTATTATTAAATGTATGTGAGTATACCATCACTCCCTTCAGACCCACCAGAAGAGAAGATTACATCCCATTATAGACCATTGTGAGCCACCATGTGGTCAACAGGGAATTGAACTAAGCAATCAGTATTATTAACCTCTGAGCTATCTCTCAAGTCCCTGCATTTGCTTAATAACTACATTAACACTTTAGGGAAAGTATTTTCTTAATTAGAATATTATAGTCTGACAAAGAGTAAATGAAATTATCAACTTCAAAATCATGTAATTTTAAATAACACACACATACACACACACACACACACACACATATGCTTGAATAATCAAAATAAATATGGCCAGCAAGATGGTGTCCTAGTTAGCCTAGTTGGCACATCCAAGAGGCACCAGAGAAGATAATCTCAACTGAGAGATTACCTAGATCTGTTGGGTCTGTAGGCCTGTCAACTGTATGTTGTCCAGCTTGTTAATTGATGTAGGAGGGCCCAGCCCACTAGGGTGACACCATTGTTGAAGGTGTTCCTGGCCTATAGAAAGAAGCTAGCTGAGCATGACCCTGAGAGTGAGCCAGCATGAAGTATTCCTCTAGTGTCTGCTGCACTTCCTTGGCTGTGGATGAGATCCCTTGTAGAAAATAACTGTGTGAAATAGCAATCAGGCCAGCCTTCAATTTCATGCTTGAGTTCCTGCCTTGATTTCCCTCAGTGATGAACTGTAAAGTGACCTTAAAGTGTAAGCTAAATAAGTCCTCTCTTCCCCTAAGCTGCTTTTGGTCAGAGTGTTTTATTACAGTAACACTAAAGGAGCCAGAACAGATGGCTCAGCAGTTAAAGGTGTTCACAGCCACAATGGATGACCTGAGCTTTATCCCCAGGGCCACATGGCAGAGTGAGAAAATCCTCTTCCACAAGCTGTCTTCTGACTTCAACATGTACGCCATTATGCAAGAAGTTCGCACATACATACAGTCACATATATGAATGCAAAAAAAGTTAATATAAGTAAAAACACTTTAAAGATATAGAGAAATAAATATTCTTTAGAAGTATAATGTAATAATATAAGGAGCTAACAAAGCTACGAATCTGGTTATAATATGAAAATATGCAACAGGGGTAATTATGAAAATGGACCAAATCCTATCAGTATTTTACCTTTTTATATCTTCTACAGAGTAGGACATCTTTCCCTGAAGGAGTGTCCTTGCTATGTCTGGAGTGACTTCACTAAGTTAGCATTAGACCTCATGCTGTTGTTCAATCCTGTTGATTCTATTCAGATTTTTATTCTGGACACTCAATATTGCACTGATATCTTTAGGTCATATAGAAACATTTTTATTTTTACTTTTGTTATTTTTTGTGTCTAAAGAGTTTTATATATATTTATATTTATGTATTTTCCGGTAGATATGTGATAAAGTATGAGGAGGAATGTGTGTGTGTGTGTGTGTGGTACTTGGAGAGGCCAGAAGCTGACGCCAGGGAATCACCTCCCTTTGCACTTCCACCATTCTCATGGAGATGGTGTCTTCTACAGGACTGTCAACCAAACCCAGAGTCACCAATCGTGGTAGCTAACCAGTTTACCAATAACTCCCTAACCAGTTTACCTAGGAATTTCTCATCTCTACCTTCTGAGGCTGGAATTACCAGTGTACTGCCATACCTCCCTGATTCCACACTCATATTCTGAGGACCTCTTTCCAGTCCTCCTGCTTGTGTGTCAATTGCTTTATCAACTGAGCCATCTCCAGGCCCTCCATCTTTATTTTTGACTTAGGATCTCTGCCTGAACCTGTAGCTCAACTGAGCCACCTCCCCAGCCTACAATCTAGTTTTCGGTGATTCCACACACCATAACTACTGCATCATTTTACTGTGATATCAGCTGTGTGGGGGAAGGTCTCCTGCATTCCCACTCTTCCATGGTGAATTTGGAATGATGTTCCTTCTTGATTTTTAGCAATCTGATGAGCATAAAATGTAATTGTGTTTTATATTTTGCTTTGCATTTCTTTGATTACTAATGTGGCTGAGCATCTGCTCATCTACAAGGTTTTCCCAGATTTCTCCCACCAGTAATTCACAATTCACAGCCTACACCTAAGGAGTTTCTCTCATGTCTCTGCTCTCATGTCTTCTTGTTCACTTGCACACATTCCTTGGATTTTCTAGATTTAATTCTAGGATGTTTTCAGACAATGCAAGTGTCTTTTCCCACCCTTCTTTCTGTCTGTTAATAGGATCCGTGTTGCTTTTTGTCAAACAGAAATCATTATTATTATATGGCCATATGTACATAACTTTGGCATGAGGATATCTGCTCTAAGGATGATTCCAATGTCACTGAAATCACCCCACATTTTCTTCTCTAGGTTTTGCCTCTCAAGTATAGACTTTAGCTTTGGGGAAGTTTACCTTCACTTATGGTCTGAGTATAGATCCAAATACCATGTCCACACTGTGTAAGTGTATTTTGCCCACTCACATATACTTCCTGCTCTGTGATATTACACTTCCTCATAATGGAGTATCTATCTATGTAAGCCTGTCCTTAGGGTTTCGGTTAGTCTCACTATGGACTGTCAGTTTCTGTACTAATAGCACTTTATTTCTTATCCTAATAATTTAACAGCATGCCCCCACACTTTGCTTTTCTCTATGAAAATCAACCTAACTACTTGGGAACTTATTCTTTTATGAAGCATTAGAACTTTTATTGGGTTACTCAAAAATCCCTCCTAGGAACCCTGAAGAGGAGAGGGGCAGAAAGCACAACAGAGCCAGAGGACCAGAAAATGTGCTGGGAAAAAAAGACTTCTATACATGAGGTGGCCATTACACTCATGAATTCCCTGCAGTCATGGTTGCCTGTACAAGGCATACACAAGATTGGGCCCATTAACATTACTCCATGAACAGTTTGCATTTTGTGAGGTCCCACCTCTCCCAGAGGGACTGTTACCAATTAACAGTTTTTAGAGGAGAGGCTGTCATTTTCATTAGTTCAGTAGCCACTGAAATATAACCCATGCTCCAGTAAATAAACTCATGGAAATCCATGCTCATGTGAGCAATCATAATAAAATTCAGAAAGTCACACACATTCAAAAAGGACAAAGGAAACTTAAGGGGAATGTCTTAGTCAGGGTTTTACTGCTGTAAACAGACACCACGACCAAGTCAAGTCTTATAAGGACAACATTTAATTGAGGCAGGCTTACAGGTTCAGAGGTTCAGTCCATTATCATCAAGGCGGGAGCATGGCAGCATCGAGGCAGGCATGGTGCAGGAGGAACTGAGAGTACATTTTCATTTAAAGTCTGCTAGCAGAATACTGGCTTCCAGGCAGCTAGGATGAGGAACTTAAAGCCCACAGTCACAGTGACATATCTACCCCAACAAGACCACACCCACTCCAACAAGGCCACACCTTCTAATAGTGTTACTCCCCAGGTTAAGCATATACAAACCATAGCAGAGAACTTCTTGTAAAAAGAATTTCTGCAGAAGAGGGAGAGAAAGTGAAAGGGACAGAGATAACTAAAACTCATTCTGTATGCATAAGACATGGCCAAAGAATATTTTTTAAAAAAAGAAATAAGAAAAAAAGAAATTGCTTATGGAACTTTTACTGCAATTGCATGGAATTTATATATGAATTTTGGGAAATGATATCTTTATGTTAGGTCAGCCCATCTCAAATCCAATATAATACTTTTGTTTGGGCTTTGCTAACTTTCTCTGACTCTCCCCTCCAAAGAGAATTATGGATGCATAGATTTCTGCTTGTATTCTCTGTAAGAATGTTACTTGATTAATACTGTTTGTGAGGTAAAGAGGAGACACTGATTTTTTTCAGATTTATTTTTATTGTTAATTATTTGTACATGGGGGTTGGTGCACATGGGTACAAGGTACTTACAGAAAACAGAAGAGGGCATTGGCTTCCCTGTAGCTCAAGTTGCAAATGGTTATGAGACATCAGTGTGGGTTCTAGAAACTAAACTAGGGTCCACTGCAAACATTGCAAGGACTCTTAAGCACTGAGCATATCTTCAGCCCTCACTGTGTTTAATAGTCCTCTGATTTGATCACAGTTCAGAACCATCCTTTCTATTCTCTCTGTAGAAGCTATTGAGTTAATCAGTATAGACAAATTTGTATACCTGTACATGTGTGTGTGTGTGTGTGTGTGTGTGTACACTTGTGTGAGTGCGCATGCATTCTGTGAAATATACATAGCCGCCAGAGGACATTTCACAAGTGAGCTCGCTCCTCCCTATGTGGGTCCTAGGGTTTGGCCTCACATGCTTACATGTGGCAGAGAAAGCCCTTACTCATGGAGTCATCTCAACAGCCTCATTGTCCTTTTAAAACCACTAAATTAATATTTTCTGATTGATTACTATTTATCTTTTCATCTTTTGCTTATTTATCTGGTAATATTCATGCATTTATTACCCATAGTGATAACATTCTTAGCTTTTCTCTAGTGGATCATAAAACCTAATAAAGTTCTTTGTCACATAAAATATTAGTACACAGACATGATTACCTTAAGGAAATGGCTTTCTAGTCAGTTTTCTGAGTTTATACCACAAAAAACTTATCAAATGCCAAGTTTTATTTCATATCCCATTTTATAACCATACTTTGCTTCTTTGCCCCATTAACATATGAGAATATTGCTAGCCTCCCCTAAAGTTCAAGCATTCTTACAATCCTAAGATTGACATTGGGTATTATTTAATATGATATTGAATCCAGTTAGCTAATAATTCTCATTGCATTAATATCACTTAAATGTTTTTAAAATGTGTTTGTGTGTGTGTGTGTGTGTGTGTGTGTGTGTATGTGTGTGTGTGTGTGTGTATGTGTGTGTGTGTGTATGTGTGTGTGTGTGTGTGTGTGTGTGCTTGGTCACTCAAGTGATCAGAGATCTAGGAGATATTATTATTTCATCATGTGAGTCTTGGCAATCAAACTCAGATTATTAAGGGGGGTAACAAGCACTGTTACCTGCTAAACCATCTGACTGGCCTTCATATATATGTGTGTGTTCCTCAACATACTAAAGACAAAGGTAAATACAAAATTCATGTGAATGTGTGTGAAATGGAGACTGGCCAGATTGGGTCAGGAGAAAGTGGTTGGAAAACAAAATTAGTCTCCGTCCTTCTGTTTCCTCTGTTGCATGCATGCTCTGTATCCACCATGATACTGCATCCAGGGAAATGGTCCCTAAAGGAGCTGACAAGAGCTTGTTGAAAAGAAAATGGAATTGTCACCTGCTCTGGAACAACAGAATGATTCCATGTATTCACTGCTTTCACTCTCCGGGAGATTTTTACACAGTCTCAGTCTGCAGGCATATTTAACTTACTGCCGTGACTGTTGTGAACCGTCTGAGTATTGATGCATGCTGAACTGTTTCCATGCCTAAGAATGTACTGGCTGGAGGATTAAAGAACAGTGATATGCAGGATACAGACAAATGAGAAGAGGCTGGGAGAGAGCTAAGTTAGGAAAATGCTTTCCATGCAAGCATGAGGACCTGAGTTTGATGCCCAGAAGGCACATAAAAAAAAATATCTGATCGTATATGCTTATAATCCCAGGACTGAGGAGGAAGAGCGAGACAGATTCATGGAGTTTACTGACCAGCCAGGCTAGCCTACTTGGTAAAGTTCCAAGCCAGTGAGAAACCAAAATTAAAAAAATATAAAAATAAAAGGCACCTCAGGAATGGCATCCGAGGTTGATCTCTGGCTCCATGTGCAAGCACACATATGCACCCATATGCAAAAGAACACATAACACAAAAGAATCAGAACGCATATCTGTAAAAAAATTCCTTTACACAGTCTTCCTCCTCAATAAGAGGTTTGGAATCTGTCTTTGCAAATCAAAGCATTTTCATCAGTTGCTAGGAAACAAAAACCAACAAATAGAAAAGGGCTGTTGTATGGTGACACCAGTGCAGATTCAATGTCCGTACTGTAAAAACGTGTCAACAATGAGCAATGAGGTGGAAATATCAAAGTGTTGGGGCTGCAGGTGGTGCATGGGCTCAGTCCTGAACCTTCCCTCATTCTCTTTGAGCAAGCTTTCTGGGGTATCCTGGGGTGAGGATCAGTATGAAAGGAGAACTCCAAGCAAGAAGTAATTAATGGCTTAATCAATCTGCTTGTATTTATTGAGCCCCTGCTAAGTGCTCATCGTGGAGACTGCAAAGATGATGATGACTCTGAGTTTCTAAATCTCTGATGCTAAGAACTGAACAGAAAAAAGAGACCTTTCATGAACAGCTCATTATAGTAACAAGGTAGATAACAAGGAACAATAATGCTGGAAAGGGACGCAGCACAGACTAAGTTAGCCATGCTTTCCTTGGGAAAAGGCACGTATGAGCTAATTTCTAGAAGCAACCCAGTTAGCTAAGTGAAGACTGCTAAAAAATTCTGAGTTGCTGAAGAAACATTGAACAAAAAAAAAAAAAACAAAGCTGGAGACATCACAGCACCTGAATTCAATAGATCACAGTGAGATGACTGAAGATAGGTAGTCTATGAATGGTTTAGCTCCAAGTTTCATGTAAGAGTGCCAAGCAAGATGGTGTCCCCCTTTCCAGCCACACCCCATTTCCAGCCACGTCCATTCCATGGACTAATGACTCTCCATACTGGACCCTGGTCCCAACTCGTAGTAGGGACAGGGCCACAGGGCCAGCAAAAAAAAAAAAAAAAAAGTTTAACAGATAAAGTGACTTGCAGCCAGACATCTTCTGACCTCTACATGCAATCCGTAACATATGTGCATCCTCCTTTACAGACACAAATACATGTAATTTTTTAATTAAAAATGCCTTTTGTTTGCTTGTATTGTTTTTTGTTTTTTTGTTTTTTTTTTTGGGGGGGGGTTGGGATTTTTTGTTTGTTTCTTTGTTTTTTCAAGACAGGACTTCTCTGTGTAGCCCTGGCTATCCTGGAACTCACTCTGTAGACCAGGCTGGCCTCAAACTCAGAAATCTGCCTGCCTCTGCCTCCCAAGTGTTGAGATTATCAGCATGCGCCACCACTGCCCAGCAATTAAAAATACTTTATACTATTCATTCCTTAGTTATTCTTTAGGGGAGGAGATTTAGCTATCTTTATTTTGGCTTAAAATACATATATATATAGAGGGGGAAGGATGAGGTAAAAGACAAATGAGGCTGATGAAATTCTAGCCAGAGTTAGGTTCAATATGAAAAGACCAACTGACACTTAAAGGAAACCACAAGAAGCCTAAGTCAGGCGTGAATGAATTGAATCTTATTATTAAATTTTAAAAAATGGTATGGAAACTATTTAACCAAATGGCATCTAAAGTTGTCCCCCATATTGCCACACGTGAACAAATCAGTCTAAGGAAAAGGTCTAATCCGTGCTTGGCGAGATGAAGCTCTGTTGCAGCTTAAATTTGTTGTATTAAATCCTCAAGGAAATAATCAAACCATAGTAAGTTTTAAAATTAAAAATAAAAGTCTTTTGTTGTTGTTGTTTTGCTTTTTTCAAGACAGGGTTTCTCTGTATAGCCCTGGCTGTCCTGGAACTCACTCTCTAGACGAGGCTGGCCTCGATCTCAGAAATCCACCTGCCTCTGCTTCCCAAGTGCTGGGATTAAAGGCCTGTGCAACCACCACCCAGCAAAAGTCTCTTTCAAAATATCTACTACAAAGTCATAGTAATCAAGACAAGAACCATGCATGGTGGTGCACATACTTCTTTTTCCTCTTTTATTAAAAATAGTTTTTTTCCTCCCATAATTGATGTGCATCTTTAAAGCCTGCCTTTCGAGGCTGAGGTAGGAGGATGGTGAGTTTGAGGCCACTGTGGATGACACAGTGACTCCAAAGCTAGTTTGGACTATATAGTGAGAAATTCTCTTGTCTCACCCATCTTCACAAGACAACACATTACTACCATAAAAATGAATGCATTGACTAATGGATGAAAATCCAGAGTCCAGAAATAAAGGCATGTATTGATAACAGACACCTGGTCTCTGTCACAAGCTGAAAAGAGAATCACTGAAGTAAATCGTGTTAGAGATGTTGGATTTCTACATGGGTCTTTACCTAATGTCGACCTAAATTGGATAAAAATATGAAACTTGAGTCCTGAAAGCAAAAGAAACATATCCTAAAAAGTGTCCTGTCATTGCTCTAAGCTGTGGTTTTTGTAGTGTAAAACTCTGATGAGCCTTAGCTACTAGGGACTGCACCCCTAAGCCCCGCCCACCAGTGAACTACAGGAGCCAGAGAGCAGTGCAAAAGCAAGAGTAGTTTATTGTTCCAGCGCGCTGGGGCCCATCCTGCACTCAAAAGAGAGGTAACTCCAGGCATCCCATTTGGCCCCTTTTTATACAGTTTTCTTGGTCGCTCTGTGGTCTTTCTGAGGAACATAATCAGCCTTTCCCTTTCAGAAAGTGAATTTGTGTGTGGGGAGGGGGTATCTACTTGTTCTAGGCTTCCCTTATCTGCAGGTGGCTTGTTGAGGAAAGTAATTAGCTTTTCCCTTCCGAGAAGGGCTATTTTGAGGCCTGGTGGAATTTTCCAACAGCCTTTAGCTACTTGACCTCTTCTGTAGTACTCAAACAAAAGACTAGAACTGAGTCAAAGTCTGCACAACAAAGGAAGCAACCAGCAAAGTGAAGGAACAACCTACCAGAATGAGAAGTGTATTTGCAGATGACATCTGACAAGGGGCTGGCATTCAAGGTACATAAGGAACTTACACAACACAACAGCAAGAATATACCTTGATTAAAAATAATGATAAAAGACCTGGATAAATGTTTCTCAAAGATGACACATACATGTCCACAGATGTTGTTATTTGAATGTGAAGTTGCCCCCCTAAAGGCATGTGTTTAAACACTCAGTCCCAGCAGGTAGTGCTATTTGGGAAGGTTGTAGAATCATTGTGGGAGGAAATGGGTCACTGGGGGTGGAGCTTAAGGGTTTATAGCCAGCATCACTTCCTGCTCTTTCTGCCTCCCTCCTTCCCTCTCCCTCCCTCCTCCCTCCCCTTCTTTTTCTTCTTCTCTTCCTCCTCTTCCTCCTCCTCCTCTTCCTCCTCCTCCTTCTCTCTCTCTCTCTCTCTATATATATATATATATATATATATCTCCCTCTCCCTCCTACCTGCTCACCCTCCAATTATGGATATAATGTAACCAGATGACTCCTGCTGCCCTCGCTGTCTTTTCTCTGAGTATACTCCTCTGGAGCCATAAGACAAAATAAACACAGTCTCCCATGAGTTGCTTTTGTCAGGGTATTTTATCACAGTAATGAGAAAAGAAACTGAGATCTACAAGTACATGAGAAGATACTCAATGTCACTAATCATTAAAGAAATGTATATTAAAACAGCAAAGCAATGTAGCCATACACACTAGAATGGCCGAGATCAGACTTTTGAAGGGGATGCTGTGAAAGGACACTTTTACACCGTTGGCAGGAATGTAAATTAGTACAGCATTGTGGAAAAGAGCATAGATTGTTTTCCTTTGAAAGTTTAAAGTTGGAACTACCATAGGAACCAGGGTCTCCACTCTAGACATCTATCAGAGAAAAATAAAATTGATGGGTCATACTCAGATCTATGGCAGCATTATGAATGATAGCCAGGCTATAAGCTCTACTTATGTGTCCATCTCTGAATGTAGGGAATATTCTTATACCTATAGTATTCTTATAGAAGAGTATTAGACTGCTATGTGGCCTTAAAAATTAGAAAACCCTGTTATTAGCCACATAGAGAAACCTGGAGGACATTTTCTTACATGTAATATGCCAGGCACAGAAAGATAAATATGAAAAGATCTCACTTAAATATAAAACTTTAAATAGTTGAATTCACAGAAACCTAGGGTAGACGGTTATTATAGTGGCTGGAGAGACATGACAAGGAAGATGCTAGTCAAAGTATATAAATTTCCAATAAAATGTACATACTTTCCACCTGACTACTGCATAACATGATGACTTGTGTAATATATGGTAATAGTTGGATAATATATTGTGAATACATGAAGTATTGCATATCTGAGTCTTCTGAGAGTAGACTTGACGTGTTCTTACCATAAATGAATAAATATATAAGGTGATAGATATGTTAACCAGCTTTATTCAATCATTTCATCAAAACACTGTGTTGTATACCAAAACATAAAGGCAGAGACTAGGGATAGAGCCCATTGGGTAGAATGGTTGCCCAGCATGTGCAAAGTCTTAGGTTCAGTCTGAAGCACACAGAAACCCAATATGGTGATACACAATTATAATTCCAGCTCTGGGAAGGCCAAGGCAGGAGGATCAGGAATTCAAAATTATCCTTAAGTAGTAGTGAGATTACATAGCTTGAGACCAGCATGGACCCTATTTAAAAGTAAATGCATTTTTAAAGATTTATCTTATTTTTAATTATGTATGTATGCACATGTGTGTATGTACCCAGAGGATGGTCCTGAATAGCCTAGAGTTGGGATTATGCATGATTGTGAGCTGCCAGACAAAGGTGCTGGGAACCAAACTTGAATCCTCTGCAAGAGCAGTAGTGTCCTTAATCACTAAGCAATCTCCCCAGCTCCCCTGAAAGCATAATTTTAGTTTCTCAATTGTGGTTTGTTAAATATGCATACATGTGTATGTGTGTGTGTGTTTACACGTGTGTGCAAGCATAATAGTAAAATGGCAAGAAAGAATCAATTAGAAGCAAAAATACAATAAGAAATAGTAAATTCCCAAGAGAAAAGAGGGCTTACATGTGTTTTGGACAACCACAATATGGCTGAGACATGTCATTCTTTATAAGACTCAAGAATTAAGAATGGTGGGTATCACACCCTAAAGACATCGATCTTCTGCTAAGAAGGATTCCTTAAAGAAGATTAAACAAAAAAACTAACATTAATTAAAAAAAAAACTGCCTGCAGAGCAGCTTCTTAGGAAGATCAAAACCCTAAGTCCCTGCCAGTTTCTTCAAGTTGCAACATCTTCTGTCCACTAATGACCATCCATTCCTACCACTTCACAGTTCTTTTTTTTTTTTTAATATGACCACAATGAAGTGGCCTTAGTCAGTAAAACGCTTCCCTTGAAAGTGAAAGGACCTGAGTTTGGATAGATGGGACTCACCTTTGAAACCAAGCATGGTGGTATGCACCTGCAATCCCAATGATAGTAAGATATACACAGGCAGATCTATAAAACCTCACTTGCCAGTTAGTCAGGTATGTGTGCCAAGTTCTGGCCCATGAGACCCTATCTCAAACGAAGCAGCAGCAGCAACAACAACAGAAGCAACAACAGAAACAGATGGATGTGGCACCTGAGAAATGACAACCAAGGTTGTCTTCTGACCTCCACATGTGCACCAGGAATAGACACACACATGAACACACACACACACACACACACACACACACACACACGCATCTGCCCAAAGTGCTCATCCTCCTACAGGAGAACAGGGATTGAGCAATGAATGCACTGAAGACAGAGGAGAAAGCTTGGCCACTTCTGAAACTTTCCATTGCAGTAGAGCTGTAGGACCCCCCAAACGGGAGACTAGTCGCGGGTCGGCACACACCCAAGGAAATGCGAGAGACTGGCTTGATGCAAGAACTCGAGGCAATTTAATGGCGGAGCTCCAGGACGACACGTGTCTTATGCAAAATACAGAGGAGTCAACCCCGAGGCTCAAAAGCTGGGGGTTTATATAGAAAAGTCAAGGGGGTTTTGTGCTTTTACATGATTGGTCAGTTTATATATTGAGGGAGGAACTGGCACACTGATACATCAGCGGGTAGTGCATGCAGATCGGGGTATCAGCAATGTCGGAGAGCAGGAAGCTTATCCTTTTTTAGCAGAGGGCCTGGTTAACATTAAACTACATCAAAGAGGGTAGGGTAAGGGGAGGAAGTCCAGATGGTCCAGGACTCAGCAGAGGTTGCTTAGGCCACTTCCTTATATGGCCGGCTAGTTTCTGGAATGTCTTAATGGCCTTGAACGGGACTTGTCTGGGCTTGCCCAGGCCTGTTCCTGGCCTGCCTGGGCCGTGGATTCTGTGAGGTCTTAACTCCATTTTGCTTTTAATTTCTTTCAGAGCCGGCCAGCTACTTTCTTTCTTTCTTTCTTTCTTTCTTTCTTTCTTTCTTTCTTTCTTTCTTTCTTTCTTTCTTTCTTTTTTTTTTTTGAGAAGCACTTAAATTTTTTTTAGTCGATATATTCTTTATTTACATTTCAAATGATTTCCCCTTTTCTGGAACCCCTCTCCCCAAAAGTCCCATAAGCCCTCTTCCCTCCTCCTGTTCCCCCATCCACCCCTTCCCACTTCCCTGTTCTGGTATTGCCCTATACTGCTACACTGAGTCTTTCCAGCTACTTTCTACTACAAAACTCATTCTCCTTTCTGTGACTTTGAAACTCTGACGAACAAAGGGGATAACAGATGGGTCCCCTGACGTTGAGTGTGTGACTAAACAGCTGTTGTTAATTTTGTCTGGGGCCTAGAATGGCTGTGACAATATAGAAGCTGCGGGACCTGGAATGTAGTGGGGATGAAGAGTTAGGCTAAATGTGAGAGGACAAATGAGGGCATTGGTGCTCAGTCCAGGAAGGGAGCGTGTGGAGTGGAGACAGGCCAGAAGCCCAAAGCAAGGCTGGGCCAACAGAGTCTGGAAGGTACAGGTGGATCTAGGGAGGAACAGGGGGAAGAATTAAACCCAGTATGTGATGTCCAGGGGTGGAGGGCCCACATTCTCCAAGGACAGGGTGGTGGAAGGGACCATGGGCCGCCTGATGAGGATGCTGGGAACCAAGAACTGGTCCCATAGAAGAGTATCAAGTACCTTTGACCTGTGAGCGATCTTTCTAATCAAGACTTTTGCTTGCCAAATCCAAATCCTGCACTACCAGGGATTGAACCAAGGGCCTCATGCATTTTGGTTAAGTACACTGCCACAAAGCTACATCCCTCAGTTAAAGGAAGCTTGTTAAAATAATGAATAAGGGAGACTCTGCACATCTGACAGCAACAACGTGAATTGCAATTTTATACAAAATAGGCACATAATTTTTTTCACGTAAGCCCCTCAAAATTAGAGGAAAAAAATAGAGGAAAAAAGTTAAAAATAAAGTCAAAAAAGTAAAACAAAATGAAAGCACAGGCTGAGTTCAGTCTCTGGTGCCAATGTGCACAGAGCTGGTTATCCATGGTCAAATCTCATGACCACCCATAGGCACAGACATGAAGGCCTGCAGCAGAAGTTTCCAGAATATAACCCTCCTCAGTCAGCCACAGCAGGGCACCTTTACTAGGACACATGTTATTCAACTACTAAGTGTTTCTCTCATTTCCCCACTTCTGTGACTCTCCAACCAACAGGGCTCACATTGGGATTGTCTGTCTTCTGTTTGGTCCACCAGCTGCCATTTCCCTCGTAAACAGAAGCTCTTGAGGATGAGAATTCAATTTTTTATTTTTTGTCACCATGACTTCCTTTCCATATCTCTGCCTCAATCTGTCTCTGTCACTGCTTCTTCGTCTTACTGCATTTCTTTTGTGTGTGCATGACTGTGTGTGCATTACAGTGTGTGTGTGTGTGTGTGTGTGTGTGTGTGTGTGTGTGTACACAGATGCAAATTCACAGTACACTGCCACAAAGCTACATCCTCCAGCTAAATGAATCAGGCACACACTGTGCCTGATTGCCTGTCAACACTGGTATCATTCCTCAGGAAGAATCCATATTGATTTGTTTTTTTGAGACTGGGTCTCTGACTGGCCTAGAATTCACTGGATAGACCAGGGATCTACCTTCCTCACCTCTCCATTACTAGGATTGCTAGTATATACCACCATGCCTTGGGTTCTAAGGATCTAACTCATTTTTGAGCACAAGATCTTCAGGCTCCTCTGTGTTTCTAATTCAGCCTCTGAAATCTAACCTTATCTGTCCTAAAACATCTCTACCAAGTCTCCTTTTCTAAGCTCTGAAAATAGGACCAAGACCCAAAGGATCCAATTTGTTCTTTCCCATAATAATAGGTGTATTCTCATGATCTAAATTAGGCTTTTCTTGAATTCTAGGCACAGGATTAAGCATGCTTACACATACACACACACACACATACATACATACACACACAAACATATTCAAAAACACACATACATACTCACATGCAATATAAATACACACATAATCAAACATCATACA
The DNA here is from genome assembly GCF_947179515.1 of Apodemus sylvaticus. Classification (NCBI taxonomy): domain Eukaryota; kingdom Metazoa; phylum Chordata; class Mammalia; order Rodentia; family Muridae; genus Apodemus; species Apodemus sylvaticus. The sequence continues at coordinate 28,076,965 of NC_067483.1, read as the reverse complement.
TATGTACACATATTCACAGACATACACTCATATACATATATACATACACATATAATGCATATAAACACCTACACAGTCATATAAACACATACATATGATCATATATACACATTCTCACATATACATACTGTTCTCATGTATGAAAAATGTCATACACACATATATACACACACACCTAAAACACACACTCACATGTGCTCACACAAGCACACACACATTTATGATGTTCTGTTAATTCATTCAGCTCTTTAAAATCAATCTTAAGGACAAGAACATATGATCATATCCATGACCCTAAGCATGCAGCACCTGCCTAAGAGGTCCTTAACCAATGTTTACCTGAGTGGGTGATTAATAAATGCATCCTCTAATTTTAATGTAACAAAGAAAAGGAGACAGTTAGGGATCCCTTCATGAGTAGAGTAATTAAAAGTGGCACCATAAATATCATTACAGGAGGCATAAACTATAACTACATGTAGCACAAGTTAGAAACCACACTGAGAATAAACGATCAGGGAACTTCCATTTTGGAGGAGAGATCTAACATACAGCATTGTATGTAACATACGACCCTCAAACACACACACACACACACACACACACACACACACACACGCACGCACGCACGCACACTCAAAACTATTCGCCCAGCTGTAGTGTCCTCAGAGACCATCAGTCACAGCCATTTGCTACCATCTTTCTTTGCAAGGCCAAGGAGCTAACTGAGGAGGTGACTAGGAGTCAGTCATTCTAGCAGCCACTGCATGGGTAGCCTCCTGCAGTAACTGGGGTTTCTTGCATAAGCCGGAATGAACTCTCTCCCATGCATAAAATGTATTCGCTTTGGCCTCGGCCATTCTCACCTAGGGTATGTATAGTAGAGGTTCCCTTATGATCCATTCCCTGAAGGAGTGCGTGCTTTGAACAATTTGAGAGCACAAGCGCAAACTGGAAGCAGGCTGATGGATGGGGAGGTAGACATGAAAGTTTAATGAGTGTTCGCCCTGTGCACCTAAAAGGAAATGGTAAATATTTCATGCCCTGCTCAGCAGGGCTTCAAGCATCTGGTCCCATTAGTTGGACGTCCCTCATCTCCTCCCAACTGCCAACACTGACCTGTGCTGTTTCGTGATCATCAAAACTTAGCCCAACTTTTTCCGCTACTGAATATTGGATCAACACGGGAAGACTCCATTTCATCCCATTCCTTGACTTGATACTCTTTCAAATGCTAATACAGCAGAGCTCCAAATGAACGGAACACTCAAGACAATTAAAACGTCACTCTTGGGGAAACAGATTGCAAAGTAAACAAATATACAGTCAATGTTCTTGGAAATCTGTGTTCTGTACACCTTTAGAAAATGGATCATGAGAGAATATCTACAGTATGTCTGTAGTACTTCCCCTACATTGGGCAAGAAAGGGTCAGTATGAATATTTATTGTACAGGGAAAACAATTCATTCTTGCTTGTGCAAGAAACCTCAAATACCTCAGAGGAGCAGCTACACATGTGCCAGGCACTTGAATGGCTGAACTTCAAAAACAGAAGCTTGCTTTGGATTTGGAGACTCTTCTAAGCCCAACAAAACTCATCAGGCAGTCAAACCAAGCAAAGAGAAGAACATCAGGAAGTTACAAGATATCCCATAGGGAATGCATAGTCAAAGAGGTAAATATCAATTTGATTATGTTGGGCAGTAGCTTAAAGAAAACAAAGCCATCACAGTGGGAGTTCAAGAGTCTGAGTTGAGTCCAGGCACTCAGAATCCCACTCTTCACAGCAAGGACAAAGACTCCTGTTCCACGTTGGGAGAACACAGAACATAAATGAGAAGAGCTTCATCCAGCTAACTAGAGGTGAGGCAGATTCATATATACTGGAAGCCTTGACATGGAGAAAAGACTCCCCTGAGTGATAAGCACTCAGAGGCAAGGGCCCTGCGTCACCCCCAAGTGAGCTGCAGAAAACCTGACGAGCCTGGAAGTTAGCCACCTGATTACAGGTGTCTACCTTGTGGTCTTGGAGACTTATCTACACTCTCTAAATCACACTATCTGGCTTAACAGTGCCTGACTTGAGTGTTACCGAGCTATCCAATGTCCTAAGGTGATCCCAAGGAACAGGGAGGTAGAGGTGGCTCAGTTGGTACAGTGTTGTGCTTAGAATTCAAAAGGCCAGAGACAGCTCTCTAAGCAAGCACAGTACACGCCGAGCCACATCCCTGCTCCTTGGCCCTTTTGCCTGCTTTCAGGACCCTTTCCTCCTACTTGTTGCCACATCCAGCCCTGATATGAGCATTTGTGCCTACTATTGTGTCATGTTTGATTGCTGTCCCGGGGGTCCTGCTCCTTTCTGAAGGGAAACAGAGGAGGGGGAAATCTGGGAGAGAGGGGAGGAGAGGAAAGAGGAAAGTGCAGTTGAGATGTAATATATGAGAGAAGATTAATTAGTTAATTAATTAATTAATTTTTAAAATTCACTAGGCCCTGAGTTCAATCACAGTATGTCATAAAGCACAATTGGTAATGTAAGACGTTCCACACATACTGAAGGGCATCCTTCATTTAATACGTTTGAGGCCAGCCGGTTTACATGAGATTCTGTTGTCAATAAATTAATTAAATCCTCTCCTAAAGGCATTCAACAAATTTGACACTCAATGTCATTTTCAAATCACCTTGTCTAATTTATCCTCCCCATTTAAAAAAGTATGACTCATAAATGATTGTGTATATCATGTGTGTGTGTGTGTGTGTGTGTGTGTGTATACACAACGTTTATAAGAGTGTATAGGGTACATCCTTCCAGTTAGATAGGAAGACTGTTTGCGACATCTATTCTATAGATCTGTTTTACTTTATCTAATATTGATATAATGATATATATTTGAAAATTGCTCAGAGTATCACATCCCACAAACTGAAAGCTGAGTTGGTAAACATACGTACTTCCTGGGTTTAACCATGACACATTACATACGAATATAGACTATTACGTTTGCTCCTAAACTATATACAATTTTTATATTTTGGTTAATATTTATGCTAATTTTAAAAGACATCTCATTTTAACATAACATAATAAAAAGAGGAGGAAGTGGGCTGTCCCCTCCGACCATCTGTTAGTGTTCTCTTCCTTGGGCCACATCCCCACCAGGTGTGTAATAGCTTGTCTAGACCTCACCTCTGTCCATGGTACTGATCAACAGTCAGGTATTTCTCTTTGGATTTAAAGTTCTTTAAAGATTTAGTGTGTGTGTGTGTGTGTGTGTGTGTGTGTGTGTGTGTGTGTGTGTGTGTGTGTCTATACATGCATGAGTACAGTGCCTAAGGAAGAACCTGGAAGAAGATGGTAGATTCCCTAAAGCTGGAGCTAGAGTCAGCTGTAGGTTACCTAACAGGAACCAAACTTGGCGTCCTCTGAAACAGCAGCAAGCCTTACTCCTCACTGCTAAGCCATATATGCAGGCCCCTAAGTTTGATCTCTGATGATGAAGCACGTCTGTCACCCTGTAACGGGACTCAGGTATGGACGAAATAAGACAGACACAAAACAGGCTGCAGGAAGTTAATGAGTGTTTTGCCTTTAGCTAACAGTGGTCCCAACTCAACCTATGGGAAATAATTCAATTTCCATTTAATATATCATAATCATTGATAAACTCAAAATTATCACTTAGGAATGATACATTATTATAGGCAGAAGTAGAAGCTATATTCTAACTGCATCACAGCATTGAAGTTGCTCTTTTCAGGGAAAATACATTATCAAACTATAATAATCTCGTGTGATCATTTATTCTACAGCTAAAACAAAACAGCTCAGGCCAGCTAGGGAATCTAGCTATATATGCTTTCTCTGACCTAGGTCCTTTGGGTGAGCCAGAGCCTAAGAGCTTTCCTTCTATTTCTAATTTACAACATTCATTATCCAAGAAACCAATGGTGGCCTCCCAGGCAAGCTGACCCCAAAGCCCTTTTGATTTCAACTTGATAAGAAACATCGAATTAATTAAGTCGAAGCACCATGAGCTTTAGAGTATTGTTGTGGTCTCCCCAGTGAGAGCTATACACTCATAGCTAAGAAACCTTTAACAGCCAGGTTAGTGTGGAGAGACTTCTCTCTCTTCTCTCTCTCTCTCTCTCTCTCTCTCTCTCTCTCTCTCTCTCTCCCTCTCTCTCTTTCTCCCTCCCTTTCCCTCCCTCCTTCCCTCCCTTCCTTCCTCCCCCCCTCTCTTTCTCTCTCTCTCCGATCTTTCTGTGTTTCACTGTCTTTCTGTTTCTCTGCTTCTGTCTTTGTGTCTGTATCTCTATATATGTGTGTGTGATTTTTATGTGCATATGAACACATGCACATATATATTCAGGTACATATGTGTGCAAGTGCACATGTGTATACAGACCAGAAATTCATCTTCCTCAAATGCTTTCAATGTTTTGGAAACACAGTCTCTCACTGAACCTGTACCTCACCATTTTGGCAACATTGACTTCCCAGCCTGAGGGCTTTTCCTATCTCTACCTCCCAGTGCTTTGCCTTGCTTTCTACATAAGTACAGAGATCTTATCTTAGGTCCACATGCTACACGACAGCACTTTCCCGACTGACGTTTCTCCCCAGCCCATTACTTTTTTTCAAGTCCTTTCAATTAGCAGGGACGGTGGGGACTGCTGCCTCACAGAGGTCCAAGGTGCACACGTTCCTCTGGTGATACATCCTGTACGCACAGGGCCACTTCTAAGTGGTTGGTTCCACATCAGGCCACTAAAGAAAGAGATCAAACACCTGGGGTCTTCTGCCCTTCCACCTAGCTGGTCTCCTTCCTTATTCATCATTCTAGAAGGCACAGGAAACAGAGAAAGAGAGAGAATAGTCTGCCCCTGGCCTGGTTTTATGCCTCTGATTTGAAACTGGGTTATCCTAACACAGTCAAAGCACCGGTGGTGTGGAGAGGTAAAGCACGTGACCCAGATGTCTCAGACCTTTTGACAGTAAAATGCTACTGTCAGAGGCAGGGAGCTGTTTCAACAGTTAGGAGAGCATATTGTTCTTGCAGAGGACCTGAGTTCAGTGGTGCTGAGCAACTCAGTTAGTCACTTACAGTCACCTATAAGGCTGGCTCCAGGAGGATCTAAGGCCACTCACTTCGACGGATACCTACACTCCTGCACAAACCTACACACACACAAACACATATGTTTTAAAAAAAAATAAAGAATAAATCTTAAAAAGAAAAGAAATGCTCTCTTTACATACAGTGTTCAGACAAGAAACCATACAATCAAGTTGCAAATTAAAATTACATTTTTTGATAAAAAAAGCTCATGCTGTTTTAAATATGTTTGCTATTTTGTGTTGTCTAAATTCACGTTTGTAACTATCATAGACTTTGAAAGGGTAGCTCTTTTCATTTCAAGACTCCAGTTCGGGGTAGCAGGTTGGAAGGAAGCAAGTAGCTGAGGGTAACTATCCCAAATTATTGCCTTCAAGCATGGCTGAGTTCCCATGATAAAAGTTGAGTCCTTGGATCTCCCCACAAGGCTTCCAAGCCACTTAGCCAGCCAGAAGGCTTCCTCTTCCCCAGAAGTTGTCACTTTTTATATAACTCTGGAAAAGGACCTTGTGAATCTTGTACACTATAGAAATTTTCTGAAACTTGTGAGTTGTTGACTTCCCAAGCCTTCTACATTTTGTTTAATGTTAAGGATTTAATGAACCCAGGAGAGAATGCTTCCATGGCCAGGCAAAGGAACACAACATTCCTTTATATCAGTACCAATACCGTTATTCTTGTCAAAACCAAAGTTGTAGGCATGTGAGTGTCTGTGGGGCCTGCATTTACCCAGTGTTCTTAGTACCTCAGCCTCCCGGAAGTTTCACTTTAGGAGATGTACTTTTAAAGTGAAACTCAAATCTAAACAGATGATGGCATGCCAAGAAAACATACTCTCTTCTGGGCCTAATTGCAATTAGCACATAAACTCAGCCTCAAATTATGATGTATTTAGCACTGGAAATTAAGTTCATTAATTATTGTGCAGCCACCTCTGAAATCTTGCAGCTAGTCCATCCTCTGAATAAAATATTTTTGAATTAATGGCATACTTATTCCTGCTTATTAACAATTTAATAGCTCTGTGTTAAGCATTTTGAATTAAGTGCAAAAGAGTGGTAGGGGAGAGGAGGATAAACAGAACAGCAGCACCCTCAGCTGGACAGCAAGAGAAGTGAGACTTGGAGAAAGAACTGTCTCCCCAGGAGTTCAAACAGGGGAGAGCTGAGCCAGCACTAAACTCAGTACACTGGGAAAACACACAGCTCATTATTCTTTTAACGTTTTAAATTAGTGCTATATTTGTGTGCTTATACCTCCATTCACTGGCAACTTTTTTCCCTTTTTTTTTTCAATGGAGCATGTTTCATGTGCCAAGAACTGTGCTGGGCTCTGCATATTCAAGGTAGAGGAAGACAGTGTTTGTCCACAGAACATGTTGGACCATTTTGACAATAAACTATTAGATATTGAGCACTGCCTGGAAAGGGTGACTCTGCTTTCTTTAAAGTTGCAGGCCACACATTTCCCCCATGTGCTCTCTCCATTGGAAAGCCGTACACTTACAAGTTTACAGACAGTACTCCTGGGACTCAGTGAGCTTTAAAAAAAATAAAGAGAGAAAGTTGGATGGGTATAGAATGGGGAGAGGGTCTTGGAGGATATTGGGGGAAGAGAATAAAAAGGTTTAAATTATAAGCATGAAGTTCTCAAAGAATTAATAAAATACATTAAATACAAAATATAAAAATGTTAAGACTTTTTATCACTAGGTAATAGAATCTTGTGATTCATTTTCTGCCTTTTCAGTCTTGATATTCTTTGTGCAGTAAAGATTCCCTATAGTTATAAAACTCGGTGAGACCTTTTCCTTGAAGACTCAGCATGCTCATCCAAGGTGTTCTGACGACTTTACCGGGAGCCAAGCACACCATTGTGAGATGAAAGTTCTGTCTGTGCCTTTGTGCACTTCTGAGATCACTTTCTTGGTTCAACCTTGGGGACTTCTTTGAAATTACATGAAATTGAAAATGTTATCGTCAAGGTCATTTTTTTCCTCCAAAACTGAAGCATGTGATGGCTCTTGACTCTCTCCCATGACAAGGAAAAATCACCAAGATGTCTACAAATGTTTGGTTGCTTTAGCATTTAATGCACACATTTCTTAGTTCTGCTTCTTTTGTCTAAAACCAGAATTCAAAGACAATGTTATAAACTACTTTTCCCTTACTCTGGGTACCTTACATAATTTATAGAAGATGAATGGTTCCCCTAATCTTCCTTTACTGTGTCCATGTATATGATGTGTGAGCATATTTTTGTATACATGCATGTATGGGTACATGGCTACATGTACACAAAGGTAAACATGCATGAGGTCACAAGGGTGCACATGCATGAGGTCAGATGAAAACCTTGGATGTCTATCTTCAAAAGCCATCCAACCTCATTTTGTTTACTTGTATTTAAGACATGGCCTCTTGTGGGCTTGAAGCACACAAAGTAAGATTAGCTGCCTGGCCAGTGAACCCTGAATTGATGCACCTGTCTCTACCTCCCCATCCCTGAGACCACAAGTTAAGTACAAGCTACCTTACACAGCTTTTTGACATGGATTCTGGAGCCTGCCTGAACCCAGGTCCTTATGCTTGTACAACAAGAATTTTACTGACTAAGCCATCAGCCCAGCCTTCACCAAACCTTTCTGAAACAGACACTAAGTTCATTTGGGAAGCCAGGGCCAGTATCTGTCAGTCACAAGGATCTCTGCTTCATATTTTAATTGAGACACTACACAAAAGGCAAGATGGTTCTTTTTCTTTGTAGATAAAATTGTCTATTGTGCCTCATTGTGGTGTAACAGAAGTCAGCAGCCTTCTTACTGTTTTCTTACTGTCTGATATAGAGCAATAATACAGGACAAAGAGTATTCTGTGGTCTCAGTCTGTGCCTTTGTGAACTACAAGCAAAAGAAAATTCTGTCCTGACAGTTCAAACTTGTTCTGTGGGACGTTTGATGGAACACAGCAAAACCGAGGAGTGAGATCATTAAGTTTCACACTCACAGAAGACCCATCTCTATCATCCTTCTTAAAAAGGAGTTTGGGAGTAATCTGATGTCTTTTCTTTTTTCAATTTCAGATAGGTGAGAATTGGTGGGCTTCATTTGTCAGGGAGAGCATTACACTTTTGTCCAGAGAGGAAAGCAATTCATTATTTCAAGAGATAACCCCACAAGAAATTCATCCAGTTGTCCAAGGTGTGGGGGCGGGGGGAGGGAAGGAAGTTCTTATCCATACTGAAGAACAGAAATGAACATAAAACAAATTGATGCACAAGGTCAAAATAAATTAAATAGATATAAGATTGTGGGGCTGGCTCAGGGGTAACAGCACTTGCTGCATGGGCATAAGGCAGGAGTGGCCACATGCACCTGTAACTGCAGACCAAAGGTGAGAAAAGCCAACACAGCTTACTCACTGCCGGCCTAGCTCCAGGATCAGTGAGAAGCCAGCCCTGCATCAAGATCATAAAAAGGAGAGAATGTCCTCCTCTGGCCTTCACAAATACATGCATCGGCACATGAAGGTTCACACATACATATATACATAATACACACAGAGAGACATGAAAAAATATAATCTACAGATTAGTTTCATGTCTTAAACACCTGATCCCAAAGGACAGAAATATACAATAGAACATTAAAAATAATCATTTTTTCTCTCCTCCATCGCTGCCCAGAACCCCTCCAGCTTCTCAGAAATATAAAAACAACGTCTATGTTTTTATGACACTTTACACTGTCTGATAAAAGCATCTCCGTCAGTCCAGTTCAGTTAGCCTTCATGATATCCTTTAGACTAGGCATCCAAAGCATGGGCAGTATGTTCTCATGGCTCTAGAAACTAAAATTGTAAGCAGAATGTTCAAGATGACTGGGTTCTGGAGAGAGTCTTCTTGATAGGTGCCTTCTGTCTGAGTGTTTACACACTGCAATGGAAGAAAAAGAGATGAAGGGGGAGGAAAGAAAGAGAAGATGGAGGAAGGGAAGACAGAGAGGGAAGGGGAAAGGACAGAGACATGGGAGTGGAGAAGAGACAAGGAGAGGGAGAGAGGGAAGAGGTTAGGTGTCTTAGCCAATATTCTATTGCTGTGAAGAGACACCATGTTACCATTCAAATCTTCAAAAGGAAAACATTTAATTGGGGCTTGTTCTCATATTAAGAGGTTTAACCCGTTGTGATCATGGCAGGAAGTATGATGAGCATGCAGGCAGACATGGTGCTAGAGGAGGAGCTAAGAGTTCTACATCCAGGTCTGCAGGCAGCAAGAAGAAAGACTGACAATGGGCCAGGTCTGAGTATTTGAAACTGCAAAGCCCAGCCCCAGTGAGAACTTCCTCCAACAAGGCCCCACCTCCTGACATCTCTCTTAAACATTCAAATACTTGAGCCTCTAGAGGCCATTCTTATTCAAACTACCACAGAAGGGGAGATGAGAAAAGGGAGGAAAAGAATGTAAAGTGAAAGAGAAGAGGAGAGTAAAGGGAAGAGGAGAGAGAAAGACTCTCAGTGAAGAGGAGGAGAGGAGTCTCAGGAGACAGCTTATTCAATATGACACTTGTCTTACTTTCATGAGGACTTGAGTTAGGAGTCTCAGCACCCAGATAAAAAGCCAGTGTGGTGGAGCCCATTTGTCAGCCCAGTATGGAGGAGAATGTAGACAGCAGGATCTTCTGAGCTAAGTAATCAGCTAGTCTAGATGAACTCAAAAGTCTTAGGCCAGTAAGAGATCAGTTTTTGAAACATAAGATAGAGAGGGTTTGGAGAGATGATTCTGTAGTTAAGGGCACTGGTTTGTTCCAGAGAGTCTAGCTTCAATTTCCAACATACTTATGATAACTCACAATCACTTACATCTCTAGGCCCAGACTATCTGATACACTCTTCTGACCTCTGTGGGCATTGAATGCACTTTGTACACAGACGTACATGCAGGCAAAACTCCCATACAAGTAGAATAAAATTGAAAGAAAATAATTAATATTATTTTAATGTATTATTTTATAATAATTAGTTTTAACATAATTAATTATTTTGATAATAATATTACCAAAGCAATTGAAGAAGACGCCTAACATCACCCTCAGACCTACATGTGCATACACATGCACAGCTTTACCTGCACATATATGTGCACATATACATGTGTGCACACACATATGTACATACACACAATAACATTACACCTTGACAGTATAAGTGTAAGATAAACTTCAGGGCAATTTGGAAATTTCTTCTTCAAACTTGCAAATATAAGCCAAGCTTCAGAATTCAGCAGATGTCTCTATCTTTGTTGGCTACATTTTCCTGCATATGTTGGCCTACCTCCTACATCAGTGTCTTAGCTTCTCTGGTCCAATCCTCTGAAATATTTATCAAAGTATTTTCATAAGTATAGATCCTTCTGGGGGACTTTCAATATCAGGAGATTTGATCAAATTATCAATTATAACCAGATTTGTAAATCTGTGTTTGGCAGAGTCATATCTGCTGTACTAAAAAACCCTACATGCCCAGTAAGATATATCTTTTATGCACTGATAGACCTCCAAGAAGAAATGCAGTTCACTCAGCCTTCCACCAAAGTTGAAAGTAAATCTGGAAGAAAGCAAAAAAATGTAAAGTTTCTTTTCCAGGGCTGGTGAAATGGTTCAGTGGAAAAAGAACTTGTCACAAAAATGCAAAATCTAGAGTTCAGATCCCCCAGAAAACCATGTAAATGAGGGTAGGTGTACTTGATCACCTTAATTCTGGCCTCCAAAGAATCCCCAGATATGTATCAGCAACTTCTGAGTTTGCTTGAAAATGCCTGCTTCAAGGAATAAGGTGAAATGATTATTAATAATGATTCTATCAACCTTCTGCCTCCACATGCATGCACATACATGTCTATAAAAACATGCATGCATGCATACATATAAGCATATGCAACACATACAGAAGAAATGGTGATGGGCAGGTTTCCCTTAGAACAAATGTCTCAGCAACATTAAAATCTATAGACAACATTTTAGAATGGCAAGGAAGAAGGAATTAAAGTATAAAATTCTCATGATAAAGCCAGAAACTATCCTCACTGGATGTTTACATGTGGAAGAAGGCAAATAGATCCATATCAGTCACCCTGCACAAAACTCAAGGCCAAGGGGATCAAAGAACTCAAAAAAAAAAAAAAAAAAAAAAAAAAAACCAAAGCCAAACCAAACCAAACCAAACCAAAAAACACTCAGATACACTGAACCTGGACCTAACAGAATAGAAGGTGGGAAATAACCTTGAATGCATCAGCACAGGAGACAGCTTCTTGAGTAGAACACCAATAGCACAGGCACTAAGATCAAAAGTTAATAAATGGGACCTCATGACACTGAAAAACTTCTATAAGGCAAAAGGCACAGTCAATACAATGAAACAGCAGCCTCCAGAATAGGAAAAGATTTTCACCAACTCCACATCTGACAGGATAATTTCCAAAACGTATAAATAACTCAAGAAACTAGACATCAGCAAATCAAATAATCCAATTTAAAACTGGGATACAGATCTAAACAGAGAATTCTCAACAAAGGACTCTCAAAGGGCTGAGAAGCACTTGGAGGAAAGTTCAGCATCCTCAGCCACCAGGGAAATGCAAATCAAAATGACTTTGAGATTCCATCTTACACCTGTCAGAATAGCGAAGATTAAAAACAGAAGTGACAGCTCATGCTGGCAAGAATGTGGAGCAAGGGGAACTATGCTCTATTGCTGGTGGGAGTGCGAACTTGTACAACCACTTTGGAAATCAATATGGCACTTTCTCAGAAAATTGGGAATTGATCTATCTCAAGACCCAGCTATATCATTCCTGAGCATATACCCAAACGATGTTCCATCCTAACACAAAGATAGTTGCTCAACTACATTTGTAGCAACTTTACTTGTAATAGCCAGAAAATGAAACAACTTATGTATGCCTCAAATGAAGAATGGGTAAAGAAAATGTGGTACATTTACACAAAAGAACATTACTCTGCTGTAAATACAATGATTCATGAGATTTGCCGACAATGGACGGAACTAGAAAAAAAAAATATCCTGGATGAAATAACCAAGACACAGAAAGACAAACGTGGTATGTACTCACTTATAAGTGGATATTGACTGCAAAGTAAAGAATAAACACAGACCCAGGGAGGCTAAAGGCTAAAGGGGTAACAGATGGTCTCCCTGGGAAGGGGAAATAGAAAAGATTGGGAATAGGGATATGCAGGAACATGATGGATCAGGTAGAGAGAGATTGGAGAGAAAGGGTACGGGGGAAACAGAATAAGGGGGCAATTTGGGGAAAGGTAGAAACCTATCTCGAAGGGAATACCAAAGAATCTATTAGAGTGACCCTAGCTAAGACTCCTAGTAATAGGGGATACAGAGATGACCCAATTGCTATCCAGAGGCTATATCCAGCAACTAATGAAGGCATATACAGAGAACCACAGCCAAACATTAGGTGGAGCTCAAAGAATCCCGCTGAAAAGGTGGGGGGAGGGAAACAGAAGGGCCAAGGATACAAGAAAACCCACAGAACCAACAATCCTGCACTCATAGGGGTTCACTAAGACTGAAGTGACAATCAGGGCACCTGGGTCTATCCCAGGCCCTTTTATATATGTTATAATTGTGTAGCTTAATGTTTTTGTGGGACACTTCTGACATTTTGCCTGCTTTGGGGACCCTTTTCCTCCTATTTGTTTGTCTTGTCCAGCATTACTATAAGGGGAGATGACTAATTTTATAGGAACTAGATATGCCATGTTTGGTTGATATCCCTGGAAGGCCTGTTTTTCTGACGGGAAACAGGAGAAGAAGAGTAAACAGAGGGGGAGGAAATAGGGGGTGGAAGAGGTGAAGGACAGAGGGATGGAGGGAAAATTGCAGTTAGTATTATATATGTAATATATAAGAGAATTAATTATTTTTTAAAGGTGTAAAAGTGAAAAAATATCATAGATCATCAGTGAAGTCCAATGTAATGTAAATAAAACAGGAGAAACCATAGCAGAAGGCAACATGATCATCTCTGGAGGAAACTTTGGTTTTGAAATCTTTGGTTTAGGTCTTCTTGATTCCCAGGAGTCAAAATAAAGCTCAACATTCCTTTTTTTGTTTTGTTTTGTTTTGTTTTGTTTTGTTTTGTTTTGTTTGTTGTTGTTGGTTTTGTTTGTTTGTTCGAGACAGTGTCTCTCTGTGTAGCCCTGGCTGTCCTGGAACTCACTCTGTAGAGCAGACTGGCCTCGAACTCAGAAATCTGCCTCCCAAGTACTGGGATTAAAGGAGTGCACCACCACTGCCTGGCTAAAGCTCAACATTCTCAAATATCACAGAGCAGACAAGAAAGCAAGGCATGGTGAGGAGCACAGGGCAGGCATCACAGGAAATATATACAGCTAAGTACTTTTTAATTTGTTTATTGTATTCATGTGTGCACCTGTATGTGTGGTACACTGCAGTGTCTGCAGTGGCTGTGTGTGCAATGCAGTGCCTGTTCAGGATATCCTATGTTTGTGGGTGCAGAGCATTGCATTTGCACTATAGAGCATGTACAGTGTGTGCAGTACGATGGAGACCAAAGGAGACATCATAAACCCAGAAGATAGAGTTACACGTTATTGTAATTTGCCACATGTGTGCTGGAAACCAAACCCAGGTCTTATGCAAGAGCTGACAGTGCTCTTAACCAGGGAATCATCTCTCTAGCTCACTCTATGGTATAAATGTGATTACCAATGCAACGGCTAGAGAAATTGTGTGTGTGTGTGTGTGTGTGTGTGTGTGTGTTTATATTTATATCTATACATACACCTACACCTACACCTATACCTATAGGCATGGATAGCTGATTAGGTGATAAAGAACACTTCCTGATCTTGCAGAGGTTAAGTTTAAAGCACCAAATTTGTGGCTCACAGCTCTCTATGGTTCCAGTTCAGCACCCACCTCTGGCCTCTGTAGGCACTGCATTCAAACGCTAAAAACATAAGCAAATCTTAAGAAAAAAACTATAACCACATAAAAGAACAATAGCTATGAAAGCATTCATTAATATAGGTATGTTCAAACTTTACTACAAAGAAATACTGATAAAATCTGCATGGTATTGATACAGAGACAGACAAGTAGATCAATTGAATAGAATTGAAGACCCAGAAATAAACCCACACACCTATGGTCTCCTGATCTTTGACAAAGAAGCCAAAACCATCTAGTGGAAAAGGCAGCATATTCAACAAATGGTGCTGGTCAGCATGTAGAAGAATCCAAATTGATCCATTCTTATCTCCTTGTACAAAGCTCAAGTCAAAGGGGATCAAGGACTTCCAAATAAAACTAGATAAACTGAATCTAATAGAAGAGACAGTGGGAAAGAGCCTTGAACACATTGGTACAGCAAAATATTTCCTGAACAGAACACCAATAGCTCAGTCTCTAAGATCAACCATTGACAAGTGGGATCTCATAAAATTGAAAAGCTTCTGTAAGGCAAAGGACACTGTCAATAGGACAAAACAGCAGCCTACAGTTTCGGAAAAGATCATTACCAATCCTACATCCAATAGAGGGCTAATATCCAATGTAATTAATTCTGGAAGCCAAAGAAGATACCCAGAAAAGGATCAAAGGTGGGTTTAAAACTCAGATGACATATAATTAATAGAATTAGTAAAGAGCACAGCAAAAAGAGATAATGAGTGAGATTAAGCCACATGAAACGCTGAATAAGAGACCCATGGTAGCTCAAATAAAAATGACTGCTATAGATTCATATATTTGAAAACTTGGTCCCCAGTTGGTTGAACTGTTTGGGAATGATTAGGAAGTGTTGCCTTGTAGAAGTGGATGTGTCACTAGGGATAAATTTTGAGGTTATAAATGTTTAGTCCATATTCTCTCTCTCTCTCTCTCTCTCTCTCTCTCTCTCTCTCTCTCTCTCTCTCTCTCTCTCCACTGCTTCAGCACCATGCTTGCCTGCTGCCATGCTCCCTGCCATAGTCATTAATTCTAAGACTGTAAGCCCCAAATAAACCTTTTCTTCTACAATTTACCTTGACCAAGTTGTCTCTTCACAGCAATAGAAAAGTAACTAATACAGACCTTTCAGCCAAATGATCCAGTTTCCCAAAGGGAAGACTAGAGGAAAATGGATTTGAGACATTTGAAAGAATGGGTTATAACACTAAGCATAAGTTCTTTAGGCCAGGAAGAAAACTCAATAAAATGCTTGCCTTATAGACACAAGGAGTTAAATATTAAAACCCATGTGTAAAAACAAGTCCAGGAAAAGAGTGTGCTTGTGATCCCAGTGCAGGGGAGGCAGGCACAGGAGGATTACTAGAGTTTGTGAGCTCTAGGTTGTGACAGCTTACTTCCAAAAACAAAGCAGATGGAATATAATGGATTACATCAAGCTTGTCCTTTGATCTTGAAATGCATATGCAATACACACATACACACACACACACACACACACACTTCTCTAAAATTTTGCTTCTTGGTGCATAACACAAAGAGTACACAAGCTCATGAACTGTCCCTGAGTTCTCCATTCTGGGTTCTTCCAAATGTCTCCGCTGACTGATTGCTTAGATGAATTAACCCCATGCACGAAAATAGAAGAGACTGATTTACTCACATTATTGCTTCTTTACTTGATAACAGCATCCTCTAGATTAACATGGATCAAGTGAGATTAGAGTTTGTGAAATAGAAAGTTAGCTACATGATGCTCGCCCATAAGCGTCAGCAGTTTCTAAGATGAGATACTTTCATAGACCTGAGAGCCATTGCATCCTGTCTGGTGGAGGAGGCAGGGAAGCATCTGTCTATGTGCTCAATGATGCACGTGGTTGCTGAATGTGTGGCTGGTTGTGACATGTAAATGGAGAACCACAGAGGTTATACATTCCAAAGCTCTCAAAACAACATTAGCATAGAGAAGTGAGTATACAGTTGGCATAATGCTGTCTTATATAAATCCTGTGACTATAAGGCTGGCATTGTGCCTCGTCTGAGATGGTGTTTGCCCAACTTGCACAATACCCTGGCTTCCAGCCCCACCACTGCATAAACTAGATATGCATAGCCATTGTGCACACCAATAGCCCCAGCTATTTGGAATGTGGAGGTAGAAGAATCACAATTTAGATAGGCTGTACTTTTTAAAGATAATTCACAGGAAATCTATTAGAAAATATGATTTTTTTCCCAATGGCTATCATAATGTCATATTTGTTATGGGTGGTGAACTCTACTGTTTAGACTGGAGTTCCCTCTGTTTTCTCATGATTTTAGGTTTGGGCAATGGTAGTAGGCATTTACCTACTCTTTCAGAAGCACAAGTAATAGTTTTACTGCCTTGAAAATCTTCTATTTCACTACTATTCCTTCCTCGTTGGCCCAACCTCCAAAAAGCACTGTTCTTCTCACCATCTCTGCAGTTCTGTCTTTTCTCAAATACCATATGATTGAAATTATAGCATATGGTTGGCTATCCATGTTGACTTCTTTAACTTAGGAACATGTATTGAAGCTGCCCTTGGTGTTCACGGCTTGGTAACTCTTTTTTAATGCAGAGTTGTACTCCATTATCTAGATATTCTAGGTCATTTATACCTTCACCTTCAGAGGGGCAACTTGGATGCCTCATGCTTTTGCATTTTGAACAAATCTGCTATGAATATCTATCTCCTTTTTTTGTGTGTGGACCAAGGTCCTTAACTCAGTCCTCTAAACACCAAAGACTAAGATTACTGGGTATAAAATCAAGAACGATTTGCTTTGTAAGGACTTGCTTTCAAAGGTTACTACGCCATTTCTCATTCCCACAATGAATGGGAATTCTTGTTGCATGTACTGTCAACACTTGGTGTTGTTAGTGTTGATTTAGACCATACTATTGACTAAGTGGCAGTCACTCCCAATTGTTTTAATTTCCATTTCCCCAATGACCAATATAAACCATGTTTTCCTCTGCTTATTTGACTTCTGTATGTCTTCAATGAGATGTTTAGAATTTTTGTCACATCTTCAATCTGATTGTTTTCTCATTGCTGAAATTTGGGGAGTTGGGTAATCAGTTCTTTGAGAGTTTCAAGTTAAATATATACATAATTGATCATACTCACACATATGCCAACTCTTCTCAGATCCACTCCCCTTCCCTGTCCATCCAACTTTGTCTCTTTTATTACAAAAAATAATTTAAAAGAGGAAATATGTGATTAAATATACATGTAAATATGTTTAAATACAGGAGCTGTGAAGAAGTATTTATCTGTGCAATTGTGTCTAGATTTATAGACGTGATCTATTTATAGGAGAGAAAACAATACTGTATCAAAAACTACATTGTTATAAAAGAAGCTGTGTATATTCTGAATTGTGAGTTGTGAGGGTTTTCTTTTTATAAAAAACCTGGGAGAATCTATATATGAGCATGCCTTTGCAGTGGAGATTAGATAATACATTGTTTCTTCCAATTTTTAAAAATTTATTCTATTTTTAGTTGTATATCTGAGAGTAGGTGTGTGCTTGTGTGCAATGCCAATGGTGGCTTGACTAGGGCATTGGACACCAGGAGCTGGGGTTGTGAGCAGTTGTGAGTTGCCTAACATGGATACTGGCACCCAAATGGGGCCTCTAGGAAAGCAGCTCATACTCCTAACTGTTGAGTCCTCTTGACTCAGCCCCTCCTACTCCGTTACCAAGGGGCCAAATTACTGTTAACCTGGACATTTACTGCAGGCTTCTGGATCTCAATACTTTTATCCCTCCAAATAAAAAAGAGAAGACTCTTTTTGGAATTATTAACATGTTAAAACGTTTATGTTTTAATAATAATTAAATATCAACAGGAGCCTTGACTTGCCTAATGCACTGCATAGCTGCCTTGCCGCAGATACATTTGCACAAGCAGCCAACCCTGCTTGATTTTCATTGCTATTGTTTGTTATTGTTTTCCATCACTCCAGTAAGAAGAAATATTCAAAAGCCAATTGTCTGCCCAAGACAGCCTGGCATACCAGTGAATTTTCCATCACAAAAGCTGACTTTTATTTATATGTAATAAAAGAACAAATGTTCTGTTCTGTAGAGAATAGATAATATTTTGGTTTAAATTAACCCGATTTTTAAAATGGTTATATGGTGCTTTAGTCGTCCCCAGGCCAAGAGATGGTTGTGGGTTAGTAATCACCCATGCAAAGAGCATCTGGCCCCAACCAACCCAGCTGCTGAGCAATAATCCCACCAAGTCTCGGTGTTCTGCTAGGCTAGGAGGCAAAGCTTAGTATGTTTAGCATATCTGAGAAACACAGCCTCTGAGGGTGCCCACTTACTAACACCAAGCAGCAATCTCAGAGATGGCATTCAGCCCTGAAGCCCAGCAAGCAGCTTTGCCTTTACATCCTTAGCAACAGCAAAGCCCAGCAGGAAGATAACCCACAGCACTGCCTGATTAGACATCCAGAGCCCAGGTGCCACTCCACCTAAAGGCAGAATCCCAGCCGGATAACAGTGCATATCAGAGCACAGCTACTGCCACCATCATATCTCAAAGCACAAGTGACCTAGCTCAACTGTAGACCATGACCTTCAAGACCTACTTGTCTGGGGTTGCTGCTAGGTGGCCCATTCAGAATTCCAGGTTAGACTGCTTATCAAAAGGCCAGCAGTTGCTAAAGAAGAGCTACAAAGACAGAAGGGAATGTCCATTTCATTAACTGTGTATGCCAATCTAAGAACACAGGACGATAAAAACCAGAGAAATATAAAACCACCAAAGGAAACTAGGGATGTTCCAGAAATGTACCAAAAGAAGAGCTATCTGCAGAATGATTAACAGAGGGTTCTAAGTAAACTCCAAAAATTATGGGAAGCTTCATACAACTCCAAGAAAATGAGAGATTTTTTTAAAGCATTGCCTCGAGAGCCTGCAGAAATGGCTTGGAGGGAAAGAATTCTTACTGCTTTTCTCAAGAACCCAAATTTACGTCCATGACAAGTAGTTTACAACTGCCTTAAGAGCAGCTCCAGGGGACCTGGTGCCCTCTCTTGACATCTGCAAGCACCTACACATAAGTGAGATACACTCACATAGACACATACCTGAATATGAGCTAAAATAAATAAACCTTTTTAAAACGTTAGGCAGAATTTGGAAAACAGATTATCAATAGACTGAAAACAACAAAAAAAAAGGAACTATCAGAATAACAAATAGAATCCCTATTAATAAATAATACAGAGGCCAGCAAGATGGCTCAGCAGGTACAGGGGCTTGCCACCAACTCTAATGACCTGAGTTCAATCCCTAAGAACCATGTAGCAGAAAAAGAGAACCAACTCTGAAAAATGTTCTCTGACCTCTACATACATGCCATGGTACACACACATGTACACATAAACACACACACACACACACACACACATACACACACACTCCTCATTAAAAATCTAATTAAAGATATTTAAAATTGTTTAAAGAATACAATACTGACCAAACAATATTAAAAGAAACTTTCAAAAGCAGAATAGCAAATCAGATAAGGAATAAACAGAATAAGCCACTGCATACTTCGAAACTATCAAGAGAACAAACTTCAAAATACCCCATCACAAAAATGAAGGAGGTGATGGATAGATACCCTTGTCAGCTTTGATTCTATCATTCTTTAGCATGTGCATGTCAGCAATATACCCTATACTCCATAAAAATGCGCAATGCTCTATTTTTGTGACTTCCATTTATTTATGGGGTAGGTCTGAGGGCATGAGAATGTCACAACACGCAAGCGGGTATCAGAAACATTTTTTGAGAGCTGGTTCTCTCCTTCCATCATGTAGATCCCTGGGACTGAATCGGTCCTGAGGGCAAATGCCTTTACCTGCTGGGCCATTTTGCAAGCCATTCCACTGTCTTTACCCTCTATCCTTTCCTCATAAACAATAAGTACTCAGTAGTTGAATCAGCATATGTGTCCTGGCCAGCTGTTACAGGCCCAATAGAGACAGATATAAGGAAAGATACTTACTCAGACATTAAAGGGCCTCAATACTGTGAAGGCTAGAGTCATATAACATTATAAAACATAGCACCACATGTAGCTGGTCACAGTGGCTAGTCCCAGTCCATAATGAGAAAAGAGAGTTTAACACTCTCAGCACTCTTCAAAGAAACTTAATGAAGGAGAGTTTGTTAGGAGGGAGGTGTGAAGCCTGTGTGACTATCCCCTCATTCACACTGTTTAGCTGTGTGGCTTTTAATGAGCCTTTCTATCCATCTAGTTCTTTATTCTCATCTCTGTGAAAAAGGATGGACTTGCACGGTTTGCACAGCCTTAACATCATTGTCATCACTGGCAGAAAGGATGCACAGGCTGGCAAGATAGCTCATTCACATAAAGGAACTTGCTACCAAGTCTGATGACCTGAGTTCACTTCCTGAAGCCCACATGGTGGAGAGGACCTGCTAGAGCAATTTGTCTTCTGACCCCGTTCCATTTGTACAATCAAGTATGTATACACATACACATATGTATACACACACATGCAAATACATATACACAGACATACACACAGAGAGATACACACAGAGAGAGAGATAAACAGAAAATAAAGTGATAAAAATTTTAAGTAGCTAGTCACGGTGCACAAATCTTCAATCCTACTACTTAAGAGGCAGAGATATGCAGAACTTAACGAATTCAAGGTCAGTCTGGTCTACATAGTGTTCCAGCTACAGCTACATAGTGAAGCCCTATCTCAAAAGCAAATAATAATTAAAAATAGTTTGAAAGAGCCCATAAGCAGACATATGATGGGATGAAATCAGGGATGCGAAGGGTTAAAACTGGAAAAGAATATTTTGGAAGACGCACAGACTGAGAGCGTATATGGCGTTTGGGTATTATATGACTTCATATTATTATATGAGGCCATAGACTCATTGTTGTATGACTCCATAGACTCATCATTGTATGGAGTCCAGCTGTACTTGAACGGCTGGTCTCCAGTTAATGGTACTGTTTTGAAAGGTGTTGGAAACTTTAGGAGATGGAGTATCACCGGAAAAAGAGAGTCATTGGGGTGGGCCTTAGGTTTTATGGCTTGGCTCTGCTCCCTGTATTTACTCTACTTCTTTTTTTTTAATTGAATATTGTCTTCATTCACATTGCCAATGGTAAAACCTTTCCTGATATCCCTGCTCCCCTAAGACCCCAGCCCCTCCCCCTCCTCCTTCCCACATATACACCTCTCCACTCTTAAGCCTTATCTCTAGCTACAAGCATCCTTTTTCTCATCTTTAAAATTAACATGTGGCCCTATATTACAATGAGCCAAAAAAAAAATAAGTATAATTATGGGCCCAGAGCATGAATACAATATTCAAACAACAGCAAGGAAAAGGTGTAAAGATACAGAGGATGACTAAGAATGGTTAAGAAGAAAAAAGGTTTTCTAGAAGATCACTCATTCTGGGTCCCTGATTTCCCTGACCCCTCTAAAAATCAAAAAAAAAAGAAAGATACTGTGCAGTACCTGGTGGCCTTTGGCCTGCACCTAGCTATTTGTATTCATTTTCTCTTTAGAATCTTGTAAGTACAT
The DNA here is from genome assembly GCF_947179515.1 of Apodemus sylvaticus. Lineage (NCBI taxonomy): Eukaryota > Metazoa > Chordata > Mammalia > Rodentia > Muridae > Apodemus > Apodemus sylvaticus. Next base: position 28,055,197 of record NC_067483.1, on the reverse strand, counting down.
GTTTTTGTTAAACTAAAGCTCACTTATTTCAATGCTTCATGGTCCGAAGATCAAAAGTAGTTTGAGGAAGGAAGAGAAGGAATCAGAATCCTCCTGACCACTGTTGCTCGCCATGTGGCCTCGCTACTGCTATGAGGCATAGCAGTGGAAAAAGAAAAAAGAACAAAAATCCTGCCTGTCATTTAAACAGGAAAAAGTAGTCAAGAAGCAAACAGAAAACTAAGAAGGCAGTAGACATTATGCATGAGAAAATGTTAAGGCTTCAGAATAGAGTTATTAGATAAGAAACTGATAGCAGACCAAAGTAAGGACACCACCAAAGTCCAACTTGGTGAACCAACAAGTTTATCAGTTTACATAGAATAGCTCACACCACTATTAATGAAGACTCACAAAAGTGTCAACCTTGGAGCTTACTATATAACCCGTAGGCAGCTCAACAGGTGAAGACTGTTTCTTCCAGGGAGCTTCTACTCAGTCGTTTACTTGAGGAAGTAGGAACCTTGTGTCTCTTGTAAGTTTCAAGGAGTTCCTGAGACATGTGACTTGTTTACTTCCTGACTCTTAAGGAGTTTCTCCTTAGTATAGTATGTCTCCACTCAGAGAAATTGTTTCACAACTGCTAAAGGCCAGGAGCCTCCCAGCCCAGAGAAGGTAGTGGTGCAGTCACAGAGTAGTACTCTGGTGATGATGACTTTGAAGTCTGAGGGTCTCAGGGCTTTTTAACTGTACTGAAATGCTGATGATAACTTCTAGAATGTCCTAGAAACTTTCTTGCTCTTTATGAGGGTGAAAGACTGCTGGCTTAGGTGATAAACACCTAAAGCACCTAAACCTAAAACACCTAGCCTAAAGCAGAGGATTAAACAATGTGGTCTTTGTTCTATCTCAGCAGGAACTGTTGGGCCCTAACTTTCAGCCTGTTAGTCAAAAGTCACAGGGAGAAAAATGGGACACTTAGAGATGTGGTTAATAAGTTTATTACTAAGTTGTAAAAAGTTTCCTTTGAAAGCTATCTAAGGAGAAAAGCAGGAAAATCCTAAAAGGAAAAGTTCTTCTAAGTGGGGAAAGGTAAAAAGAGAGAGAGAGAGAGAGAGAGAGAGAGAGAGAGAGACAGAGACAGAGAGAGACAGAGAGACAGAGACAGAGAGACAGAGACAGAGACAGAGAGAGAGACAGAGAGAGAAGAGAGAGAAAGAGAAAGGACACAAGAGAGAAAAGAGAGAGAGGAACTTTCTTTTGTCTTCAGTACTTATAAATCTTTCAGAATGCATGATCACATATTACAAAGTTCATCACAAGTTCACACAAAATATCAAGTCATAAAATGAAATAGAAGTTTACAGCAGAGAATGTTTACATGCATATCCATTAGGAGTAATTATCTAGCTAAACACCTATCACTTGCCTTTCAGAAGTTCATTGAAAGTTTAAAACCATAACTAAGTTATTAGTAAAGTTTTGTATAGATAACTCAGTCAATATTTTATCTTCTGTCCTAGCACCTATAATAAATCTTAGTTCCCTATTTACAACCTTTGGCTAATTGTTTAACAAGCTCTTGGAATGTGCTCTGATTAGGCAAAGTCTGATTGCCATCTTTGAGCAATTAACTGGTGACACTTAGGAGACTGGAAGAGTTCTCATTGCAGTTTTGACTATCAGAAAAGGACCTAGTAGCAGTCCCATTATAAAAGAGCTTAATGATAACATATAATTTTAGAAATTCTTATAGGATCATCATTAAAACTTAAGTCATCTATTTGTCTATATAGCATCACTATAAGACAATACATCCTTGTGAATCTGCAGAAATCTGCTCCAAAGGGTTGTGCTATTACTTGGTGATTATTATATATGTTTAATAATAACAGGAAAAGCATATTAATAGCAGGAATCTTTCCTAAAATTAGTCCCACACAGCCTTGCTTAATGAAGGCTCACCTGTCACAGATTATATAATAATCCAAAGCAGGCCATTTCAAGATGATCACCTGCTAGTATATTAGCTTGTCCCATTATGGCTTTCGACACACAACTGCTTTTTAACTGAATGTCACAGATCAGTTTAAAGTTTAAACACTCAAGTTTACAGATGAAACCAAAGCAAAATCATACTCTTTCTTGATCCTTGAATAATGTTACATAAATTATTTAATCTTTCTGATCTATATACTTCATTTGGATAAAAACAGACATGAACATGTCTCTGCCTTCAATGAACTATACTGTCCTTCTAATCCTTATTATTTCCATACCTAGCCCCATAAAGGCCAATGACCTTTGTCAGCGTTCCAAGTCTTATGAGAAAACAGTAAGACAAAACCACATTCTGATAAATACAAATATACCCCTCCAAGTAGCATTGCCATCACATGATAAACCACTTAATCGTGTGCTAACGATGAACAGTTTGACATTCCTCGAGTCAGACATTGGAAGCAAAGGGTGCCCTCTGTGCCCTAGTGTTAATTACTTCCTTGACTAACTCCAAGAGACACTTATTAAATTTTGAGACTCTCTGCCTCTGAAAGGGCATGCAAGCGAAGCTGATGCCTCTGCTGCTTTCTGAATTAAAGAACAAGCATGATGTCAGCCAAGGTGGAGAGAACATCCTGCTGAGTAGGGAAAAGCACATGGAAGTACTCTGAGCTTGGACCCATCAGCCAAGAACCAGCAAAAGCTGCTGTGTGCATAGCAGCAAGAGACCAGTCAGCAGGAACTCCAATGAATCCTCACTCCCGTCCGTGGTATGATTATGGTATTGGGCCACTCAGCATGCCTTAGTCTGGGTTTCTTCTGTAAAATATGACCAGGTGCTACCTACCTTTTTGCTGTCAAGAATCGTAAATAATCTTTGGATTAGTGCCTCATGCACAAAGTGTGAATAATCAATGCCAGGCACCAATACAATGACGGTATCACCAGCTTGGTCATTGTTCGGGATAAAACTGACGTATGCTTTGATGATAGCTCATTTGTTAGCACCAACACAGGCAATCTGAGACCAAGGCAAATAGCATAACAGAAGGGGATGCCCCTCTAATTTTGTTGAGTAACACCATTAGTAATGCTGACTCCCTGTCCATACACCTTGCCATCCACATGTCCTTCATAACTGTTGTCACCTAAAAAGTTTTCCAAATAAGATCTCCTCTGATAGAACACTTGCCTAGCATGTTCTAAGCCCTGAATTTGGTCCTCAGCACCTTATAAATTATCTATAGTAGAAGAAGCATCTGACTCCACCACTTTGGAGGCGGAGGTAGAAGGATGGGGGATTCCCAGTCATCATCTGCTACAAATTCAAGGCCCTGCTAGAAGAGAAAACCCTGGGGAGGTCAGTTTGTTGCTTTAAGTATACTGTGCTCTCAGCGTGTCTCAGGCTTTATGAGGCACTCTGGAGCTGATGAAGGAATCCCAAATCTATGCTGATGGTCACAATCAGATCCTTACCTAAGAATCTGAGACCTATCACAGGTCTTCCTCAGCCTCTACAAGATCTGAGGCTCGTGGGTTTACATTTGTGATACAGGGAAGGCCAGTTTCCATTCTGCTAAAAAAGAAGAAATGGCCATAGAGTGAGGAGTGAGAGAAGCAGAAGATTGCAAAGATCAGTCAAGACTCTCTAGAGCTCTTCCTCTTTGGTTTCCATTGCTAAGGCCCTTACACAGTCTTTCTCTCTCTCTCTCTCTCTCTCTCTCTCTCTCTCTCTCTCTCTCTCTCTCTCTCTCTCTCTCTCTCCCCTCTCTCCTCTCTCTTTTTCCTCTCTCTCTCTTTCTCTCTTCTTCTTCTTCTTCTTCTCTCTCCCCCTCCCATTCCCTCCCTCTCCCTCCCCTCCCTCTCCTTCCCTCCCTCTCTCTTTGTGTTATGCACATGTTCATGTTGGCATGTGCATGTATACATGCAGATACCTGTGTGTGCACAGTGTGCATTAAAGGCTAGCTGTTCTCCACTTGGTTTAGTAAGACTCATTAAACCTAGAACCCATTGATTGAGGCTGGATGGACATTAAGCCCAGGGGATCCTGAAGGGGAACCTTATAGTTTCTTTGGAAAGTCAGTTGCGTCAGATGGTGTTTTGTTGGGTCAAACACATAAAGAAATGTTTTTCTGAAGTGGACACAGGTGAAAGGATGTTTCACTAAGGCGAACATGTGAAGGAATGTTTCACTGAAGCAGACACATGTGAAAGGATGAATGATGTTAAGAAGGATCCTACAGATGGTGGATGGCATTGGTAAGCCTTGCCATTCTTTAATGATCATCTTTGTCGTGACTTCATAGAAAGAAATGCACCAAAACACTTCTGGTGGTGTTCTGGCACTTTCTTGGTGCTTCCTCAGACTCGGCTGATTGGCAGAATAATGCAAACTGATCCAGATTCATGCAGAGTTTTGCTAAGGCAGACATACCTGGTGATGCAAGACCCATGGGAGGACACGTGGCATTAGGGAGCACGAAGAGGACCCAATGGACAGTGATTGTGGGTGGTGGGGCTTGCAGAACTACCATTACACTTTGTTGGTCTCAGATCTTTTCTGATCTTTGCTTTGTTGCAAAAAGCATGGCAAAGAACTTTTCTTGGTATCCCTGCCGGTGCTGGTTGCTCCTGCTAACTCTTGCCAATTTGGTGGAGGCCTGGCTATTTCTTCTGGGTAGTGCCATCCCTGCTGATTCTTGTTTACCATCCCAACACTGCTGAACTGGACTGTTGGTTTGTTTGTGAAATATTTGTGAATGGATCCAGCTGCCATTGCTGATTCCTGTGAACTGCAACTGCTGATTTCCTAACAACACAGATTGGATTTGCTCCAAAGCACAATTTCTAAACAGGTCCACTTCCTCAAGTCCTAAACCTTTCTTTTACTCTACCTCAGGTGGGTGGTGGGCTAGAAGGGAGGTAAAAGCATTTAAGAACCCTTATTAAAAGTAGGTTTTGAGCAAAAGCGAAGCAAATTGAATCCTCCTGTCTGTGTTTCACCAGCGCTGGAATTGCATCCCAGTGCCACTGGTACTTGCCTTTACATGCATGATTTGGATGTTCACTTGCTTGTACATACATTACTAGGATAGATATTCATGCTTGCTCCCAAGCAACTAAGCCACCTTCCCAGCCCTACACTTGCTTTGCTGCATCATCTTTATAATAGATCCCTATGCTGTGCTTCAGATAATCCAAATGAGTTTCTTTTTTTTTTTCAGTACATTTCTAAACACACATGCAGTTCTAAACAGTATATGTGCCCACACCTTAGTGGAGGATTTGGCTGACAATGTAGATGACATATATCATAGAGTCTTTCTCTCTTTGTTCTTTAAGGATTCTGAAAAAACCCGAGACATCTCCACTGAGCCGGCTCCTTCCCAATGCTTCTCAACTCTCAGGACTTTTGAATAGCCAGAGATACACTTTTTAGCCACAATAATAGCTACCTTGCCATCTTTAATGATGGTTCTAGAACCAACTTTCTGAGAATTTAGGAAGATTTGTTCCTTGGCTTCCTTCATTTTTCTGGTCAGCCCAGAGGCAGAGAATAAAACTAGGAAATACCATCGACCTTTACATACAGTATGAGAAATGAATCTATGGTTGATTATGTTTGATGAACTAAAAGTCATCATTTCTCCAAAACCATGATAAGAAAACTTAGGGCTGAAGCTTGGAAGATAGCTCATCCAAAAAGTGCTTGTGACATAAGCATGAAGACCTGAGTTCAATCCCCAGAACCCATACTAAAAAAAAAGCATGTAATCTAAGCTCTAGAGAGGCAGAGAAGGGAGGATTCCTGGAGCAGTTTGCCAACTAGACTAATTAATCATTGAGCTCTAGGTAAAGTGGGAGAGATCCTGTCTCAAAAAGCACTTTTATTTCTAACATGCATAGGTGTGTATATACATGGTGACGTGTGCATACACATAGACACACAAACATGAATGTGTACACTCAAAAGAAAGAGATGGTCCTCAATGGAGGAATGGATACAAAAGATGTGGTATATTTACACAATGGAGTACTATTCAGCCATTAGAAACAATGAATTCATGAAAATCTTAGACAAATGGATGGAGCTGGAGAACATCATACTAAGTGAGGTAACCCAGTCTCAAAAGATCAATCATGGTATGCACTCACTGATAAGTGGATATTAACCTAGAAACTTGGAATACCCAAGAAATAATTGACATATTAAATGATGTCCAAAAAGAATGGAGGAGTGGCCCCTGGCTCTGGAAAGACTCAATGCAACAGTATAGGGGAATTCCAGAACAGGGAAGTGGGAAGGAGTAGATGGGGGAAGAGGGGGAGGAAAAAGGGCTTATAGGACTTGTGGGGAGTGGGGACCCAGAAAAGGGGAAATCATTTGAAATGTAAATAAAGAATACATTGAATAAAAAAAAATTAAAAAAGAAATGTAAATAAAGAATATATTGAATAAAAAAAATAAACCATATATGTGTTAAGGAGATTTGTAAGTGTATAAAATAGTGGATACCTTCCTAACTTCCTACACATTTTTGCTTTGAACATGTAATTATGTTTTGCAATATTATTATTGATGATAAGATATTGTAAACAGGTTCATTGTTACTTTTTTAATGATATATAACTTATATATGTAAGTTATATAGGTTTAAATGCCTATTATCATAACAGTGATGGATAATACCTATACAATTAAAAACATTTTTGAAAATTAAAAAAAAAAGAAAGAGATGGAAGGAAGAAGGGAGGGAGGAAGAAGAGAGATTGAGAGGAGAAATTGGGGAAAGTATTAAGAGCCTGCTCTGTAACAGATGCACTGTACTATATATTAACATTTTCATGTTCTCATTTTTTTTTGTTTTTGTGTAGTTTTGGGGAGTTGGGTGGTTGGTTGGAATTTTTTTGTTCCTAACCTTGCTTTGCCTTCTCTCCCCCCACCCCGCCCTTATTTCTAGTACGTGTTATTTTGCTGCATTTCAAGATTCCTTGGATGCTTTCTGGAGCAAGAAGCAAAACAACAAGGTATAAGCAGATCTCCTCTTTGTTAGCAGAGGAATGCCTCTGCTTTCATGCCACACATAAGCACATGAAATGATGGATAGTCAGAAATAAAATATTTAGTCCCCCGTGTTCCATCCGTCACTGTGAGGCATTTATTGCTCACTTCTTCTGAAGGAGGGACTGTTGGGACTACAAATAAGCATCACCAACAGCAAGAAGGTCCTCACAGAGCCCAGAGACCAGATGGGCAGAGAAAGAATATATCCAGGAATGCAGGATCATAAATAGAAACAACCTTATGCACAAGATTGGTCATTAAAAGCCATGTCAAGGTGCAAAAGTTTTAGGTAGACTGAGAGGAATGTAAAAAAGTCTAATAAATGGAAAAAGATACAATAAAAATATAAGGATAGCAGAGAACACAGAGACAAGATTAGTCACAGAAGAAAAGCACTAATGCATTTTCAAGATTTGAGACTTATAATAGCCCACAGTGGGGTGGAGGAGATAGCCCAGGGAGTACAAGGGTGTGATGCATAACCATAAAGACCTGAGTTCAAGTCCCTAGCAGCCCCTCAAAATAGCACTGACCTAGACAAAAAGAGTCCCCTGCACAGCATCTTACAGTGTTCTGCCCACCTGAGGTAGAAGCTCCTGCTATAATGGGAAATAACATGGAAAAGCATCTATTTTGTCAGCTGTGTCATCTGCACTGACAGCTGATGACTTTTGATCTTGACATCTTCCTTCATACTGTTCATAACTTCTTCTCCCATGATTCTCTCTGCATCCTTACCTAAATTGACCATGATATCCTAGACTGATGTCAAACCATTTCTTTCCTTAGAGTTGGCCTTTGCAGACTGTCTCAGCCTTCACTTGAAACCCAAAGCAACTTCATCTGATGATACCTATACTGGTGAGGAAGATGGGCTGCAAGCATATGTATGAGTGTGGTAATCAGACCTCAGCCGGGTATCATTCATCAAAAGGCCATCTTGCCTTTTGACATAAGGTCTCTCACTAACTGTGGAGCTGATGCTTTCCAAGTGAGCTGATCTGGCAGGCTAGTAAGTTTCAAGGTTCCTCCTGTCTTCTTGGCCCCAGTGCTGGGATAGCAAAGGTATACCACCATACACAGCTTTTTCTACATGGATTTTGAGGTAGATCTCAGGCCCTCATATGTGCCAGAGAAGAACTTTACAGACTAAGCCATGTACCCTTTCATATGTCCC